>NC_043974.1:40207707-40445207 GCF_902148855.1 Sphaeramia orbicularis | reverse complement strand
ATATTAAAAACTACACACAAACTGCATCAACATTAAATAACAATGAAATGGATGAATTTGCCTACTGGGAGCTATACCTAAGTTCAAATTAAAAACACAAGTTACGGATACTTTTATTTATTGCAAAGAAAATGATAACTGTCGATTGGAAGAATCCAAAACCACCGACCATAACTCAGGAGGTGCAGAAACTGAAAAGGGTCTAAACTATGGAGCGAATGACCCCAAGTCTACAACTAAACATGGACACTTTGGAACAAAGATGGAACTGTATTACTCAGTATTTGGTTGACTGATGAAGGAATGTGGGCTATTATGAGATTGTTATGTTTCTCTATGACTGGTATTGTACTGCTGTAATTTTCCATGGTACTAACAAATATTTATTTTCCAAGTGATTTCTTTTTATGGTATTTCTATTCTATTATATTTACTTGTGCTGTAATTCATATGGTCATATGTTGGAGAATGTTCTGTTTTGTGGGAAAATGAAAATATCTAAATAAAAAGTTAAAATCAATCAATCAATCAATCAATCAAAAAATAAGTTCATAAATAAAAAGAAAGTGATGAATTTGCCTGGATAACAAAGCCTACTTTCCAGAAGACCAGTGTTTTTCAACCTTGGGGTCGGGACCCCGTATGGGGTTGCCTGGATTTCAAATGAGGTCGCCTGAAATTTCTAGTAATTTACAAAAAAAAAACCACAAGAAAAACAAAACAAAAAAAACTAAAACTTACTAATAAAAAATATATGGTGAGTTGACAGAGACAATCCCAATCCATGACAGACATGACAAACTGTGAAGCTGAAACTGAAGCACTGTGGTTCTGTTTATCTGTCAAATGTTCATTGTGCTCAGTTTCAGATGCTGCAGCTCTTTCATAATTCATAGTTTGAGTTCTTGTTTGTTCAGTATTAATTGTCAGCCTTGTAAATCCAAGCTGGACTGACTGTACATATCCTGAGCAAGGAAAATCAAATTCTCACTTTGTCCAGTAATCTACACATGGCTTTTCTGCCTCCGTCCATAATAATATACATTATATAGACTAAATGTCATCTAAAATTAACATTTATTTGCAACATAGTATAGCAAACTATTACATGATCAAAAACAAATTAATTTTAGCAAAAAAGAAAAAAAGGTCTCCATTTTGAATGTCTGGGGTCACCAGAAATTTGTGATATTAAAATGGGGTCACGAGCCAAAAAAGGTTGGGAACCACTGTAATAGATGCTACTTTTGTTGTTGTTGTTGTAAATGTGTAGTGTTCTAACTCCATATTTGTCTGGGACAGGCATGCCACCAATCAGCAAGGACTACAACACCCACTGCAGATGTCTGCAGGTGGAGTCCAGAATCATCCCTCCAGACAGTCTGATGAGCATCAAACTGGTTCCTCAAGGGCCTCACTGTCCGGAAACAGAAGTCATGTAAGTGTTGTCTGCAGGGGTCTTCAAACATGAATTCTACACACTTTCAACAATTACTGATTTAGAACCGAGAACAACACGAGGAAAGAATTACCATGACCTGCAACATCAACCAAAACTAAGTAATAATAATAATAATAAAGAATAAAGCTTGGACTTTGTTTAAAGCTCTAAAGCTGGACTGTGTTTCAGTGAAAAAAATATTTATTTTATCCAACTGATGGTTGTTTCAGACATGAGAAGATACTCACTGCATCAGTTAAAGCAGGGACGTCAAACTCATTTTCTTTCAGGGGCCACATTCAGCCAGATTTGATCTCCAGTGGGCCGGACTAGTAAAATAATAACATAATAACCTATAAATAATGACAACTCCAAATTTTTGTCGCTGTTTTAGTGCAAGAAAAACCCCATTAAATTATGAAAATACTTACTTTTATAAACTATCCAAACAAAAAAGATGTGAATAACCTGAAAAAAATGAAATTTCTCAAGAAAAATAAGTGCAATTTTAATAATATTTTGCCTCAACTTATCATGTGCATTATGGATCGGATCTACAAAGACACTAAACACTTAGTAACAGGTAGAAAATTGTTAAAATTGTGCTTAATTTTCTTTAAACATTTCAAGTTGTTCATATTCGTTCACATTTTGTTGTTACAGGATAGTTTGTAAATGTAAATATTTTCATAATTCAATGTTATTTTTTGCACTTTGAAATTGTCATTATTTATAGACATAATGTAAAATTATTTTTTTCACATCAAACTGACAACAAACTACGAAATTGTTGTTCATTGTAGGTTATTCTGCTGTTATTATTTGACTGTAGATCATATTGGTCTGTATGTGGAACCTGAACTAAAATGAGTTCCACAGCCTTGACTGGAATTTTAGCATTTTGCAAATTCATCCCAGGGGCCGGATTGGAACCTTTGGTGGTCCGCATTTGGCCCCCGGGCCACATGTTTGAGACCCCTGAGTTAAAGGGTTAAAGTACTTGTTGAAGCTTAAGTCAATAACATTATGTCTCAGCTTCTCATTTACACATGTGCATCACAACTTATAGATCACAAAAATGCACAAAATATGCAGTAACCTGTATAATATTGTTAAAATTGCACTTACTTTTCTTAAGACATTACAAGTTGTTCAGGTTATTCTCATTTTTTTGAGTAAGGATAGTTTGTAAATGTAAAAATTTTCATGTAATTTGACTTCTTTTTACACTAAAACATCGAAAATAATTTGGAGTTTTTATTATTCATGGGTTATTATGATAGTATTTTACTGGTCTGACCCACTTGAGAAGAAATTGGGCTGAAAATGGAGCCTGAACTCAACTGATCGTTAATATCTTCAGTGTAATTTTTGTATTTCACAAAATTCATCCTGCGGGCCAGTTTGGACCCTTTGGTGGGCTGGTTTTAGCCCAGGGGCCGTATGTTTGATGCCCATAGTTTAGAACACAGGTGTCAAACATGCAGCCCAGGGGCCAAAACCGGCCCACCAAAGGGTCTAATCTGGCCCCTAGGATGAATTGGAGAAATGCAGAAATTACACTGAAGATATTAAAAATCAAGGATGTTAGAATCATTTTAGGTCGATTCAGTCTAAAGTGGGTCAGACCAGTAAAATACTATCAGAAGAACCTATAAATAATGAAAACTCCAAATTTTTCTCTTTGTTGCAGTGTGGAAAAAAAAAGTTAAATTACACAAAAATATTGACATTTACAGACTAACCTTTTACAAAAAATGTGAATAATCTGAAATTTCAAAAGAGAAGTATGCGGAATTGCACCAATATTCTGTCTGTTACTAAATGTTTTGTGTATTTGTAGATCCTCTGTGGTCTGTAAGTTGTGATGAATACATATAAATGATAAAATAAGATGTAATATTCTTAAAATTGCACTTATTTTTCTATGAATACATTATATGAATACATATAAATGATAAAATAAGATGTAATATTCTTAAAATTGCACTTATTTTTCTTAAGAATTTTCAGGTTCATATTTGTTCATGTTATGTTCAAGTACGGTTTGTAGATGTAAACATTTTTATTATGGAATTTGACTTTTTTGACTCAAAAACATAGAAAAAAATTCTGGAGTTGACATTATTTCTAAGTTCTTATCCTCTTATTTATATTATTTTACTGGTCCGGCCCACTTTAGATTATATTAGTCTGTATGTGCCCCTGAACTAAAATGAGTTTGACACCAGTGGTTTAGGAGATAATATTCCGATTATATTACTTTGAATTATGTCAGAGATTAATGGTCTTCATGTCTTTGACCAGTGCTGGACTCACAAGTGGAGAGAAGATCTGTCTGAACCCCCGGTCAGCCTGGGTGAAGAAACTGGTCCAGTTCATTCTGAGTAAGCAGCTGCATCATCAGGGAGGAGCTCCACCTAAGAATCAAGCATAAAGTCCAGTTAAAATGTAAAAAAATCTGTCACTTAACACTGTTTTGCAACTGTGACTGGGATCTTAGCACTGAACTGTTTTGAATTTTCCTTAAAATCAAGGGTTCATGCTGGAAAATAACTTTGTACAGTGTTCACGATATTATAAATCATGTTCCGTGTCATGTATTCTTTTTTTCAGCTTCTATAAATTAAGCTTTTTCTTGTAATACTTATGAAACGTAAACACTGGTACTCTTTAATGGGTAGTGATGATGGTTAGGGAAACCACTATATCATAAAGAAGCTAAATGTGTTATGTGTGTGCATTCTGTACGTGTGTGTTCACCATTTTCATTAAATCTGTCAAAGAGATTAACACACTAAGTTAGTAGTTACTAAATATTACACTGTTACTTTAAAATATGATATTATTCATTATTCTAACCAAAGATGACTGATGCAAACCACAAGGAAAAATAAAAATCTATAATAAAGACGTCTGATTAAGTTCTCATTTGTCCAGATCATTGTTCAGTTGAGGTTTGTTTTCAAAGTTCAACTAAACTGGTTCAAAATAGGGGTTATAAGAAAATGTCTTTTCTGCAGCACTAATATTAACCCATAAAGAGCCAAACATCCATCACCGACCAAAAGCATCTACTGGTCTAAACTGTTTAACCCTTTCATGCATGAATTATGAGAACCTTAGTCGAGTTTTTTTTATTTATTTTTTTTTATTCCTCCTTAGGCATGAAAATAACAATGAGATTGAGGTTTTTTTTTTCATAGATTTACAAAATTGTCCACTCAGCTACACCATGAATTTTATTCTTGAAGCACAGAAACATGTATTTAAAACTCAATATCATAAAGTGATATGAAAACAATGAAATAAAAACATGTTTAAAGCTGCTAAACTGATGTTTTCTCACATTTTAACATATTCTAATACTAGTTATTACTCACTTCATGGGGATAACATGCAAAAAAAACCTTTTTGTTAAAAAAACAAAACAAACAAAACTACTTTTATTTACAGTCTAACAATTAACAATTGATTCACACTCAAATATGTTAGTACAGATCAGGTTTATCAAGAACAGTAAAGTTACAGTAATGGCATAAATTGCAGTGTTTGGGATGATGCATAAGTGTCCACTGTGTTGGCTGATTTGGAACTAAAACAACAAAATCTAAAAATAGAATATGCGTATAAAATATACAAGAGAACAGCTGTAGAATAGCTGTCCACTGGAGTAACTATTATGCATGAAAGGGTTAATACCTGCTGATCCACTAATCCTATCAATACATGTAAATAACTGGTGTAAAATACAGTTATTCATCTTTTTATGGTCATCGGATATGACCCATTTGGATGTTCAGAAGCTCCATATTACCATGGAAACACTGTCATCTTCTACAACATTGATTCACCAGTAAAACCCATGGAGTTGGATCGATGACAGTGAATGGTCACATTGGGTTTATGTTCAGTTAATGATAGATTTGACGGAAAAAGTAACTGTTTCTTCAGTTTTCTCTGTTTTTGATATAATAACCCAAACTTTAATCTGAGCTTTTATGAACATCTACATCAGGGGTGTCAAACATGCGGCCCGGGGGCCAAAACCGGCCTGCCAAAGGTTCCAGTCTGGCCCGCGGGATGAATTTGAAAAGTGCAAAAATTACACTTAGGATATTCACAATCAAGGATGTCGAACTCGTTTTAGTTCAGGTTCCACATACAGAACAATGCGATCTCAACTAAAATAAGAGCATAATAACCTATAAATAATGACTCCAAATTTTCTTAGTTTAATATGAAAAATATAATATTACATTACACCTCTAAATAATGACAACGCTAAATTTTTCTCTTTGTTTTAGTGTAAAAACTTACATTAAATTATGGAAATATTAACATTTACAAACTATCCTTAATGTGAAAAACCTGAAACCTGAAAAGTGAAATTTTAACATTATTCTTCCTGGTATTAAATATTTTGTTCCTTTATAGATTTGTTCCTTTATATGCATGTATAAATGGTACGTTGAGGTGTAATATTGTTAAAATTGCACTTATTTTTTTCAAGAAATTTCAGTTTTTTTTTCAGGTTATTCGCATCATTTTTGTTTTGATAGTTTGTAAATGGACATATTTTCATAATTTAATTTTGATTACACTAAAACAAAGAGAAAAATTTGGAGTCGTCATTATTTACACATTATTATGCTATTGTTATATTGGTTTGGCCCACTGGAAATCAATTTGGGCTTAATGTGGCCCCTGAACTAAAATGACACCCCCGATCTACGTGATCAGTGAATTAACCCTTTCATGCATGAATTATGAGAGCCTTAATTAAGATTTTTTTTTTTTACTTAGTGTTTTTATTCCTCTAGGCATTAAAAAAGTAATGCGATTGACATGTTTTTATGAACCTCTTTTTCATTTAGCTGCAAAAATGTCCTTTCAGCTGGACACCATGCATTTAGTTTTTGAAGAGAAGAAACGTATTTACTGATATACTTTGAAAACTATGAAATAAAAACATTTTTAATGCAGCTAATCTGATGTTTTCTCACATTTTAACATACTCTAATACTGGTCACTACTCACTCCATGGAGATAATATTAAAAAAAAAGAAAGCTTTTTGTTTAACCCATAAAACCCAGTGCTACTTTTGTCATCATTATGTTTAAAAAACAAACAAACAAACTGTTAATTATAGTCTAATAACAACAACAAGCAACTGATTGACACTCAAACATGTTAGTGCAGATCAAATTTATGAAGAACAGCAAAGTTACAGTAATTATATGAACTGCAATGTATGGAATGATGCATGAGCGTCCACTGTTTTGGCTGATATGGAACTAAAACAACAAAACCCATGGACAGAACAGCTGTAAAATAGCTGTCCACTGTAGTGACCACTGTGCATGAAAGGGTTAAATATAGGAAGATACATGATTTATGCTGATAAAATACAAAATACAGAGGATGATATTATAAATAAATGGAACTAAATCATTGAAGAAAGGTTAGATATGGAGGAAATTTCATTTGGGAACTGACATAAATGTAATTCTGGCTCTTTATGGGTTAAAAAGTACTGTATTGATATTTTTAGATTTTTATTTAAATGCAGATATGGTGGAGATTCATTTTTGTTTTTTGTTTTTGTTTATATTTTATTTACTATTATTTCACACTGTTTTATTAAATAATGGTTATTTGAAGCATTCTAAAAGCATGTTTTACTGTCTGAGAGAGGCACAGGTTTGTTCCTTTGTTGGGACTGCACAAAAATAATGTAAGAATGTTAGTTATGAATTAATAGTAAATTCAAGGCAAGGTCAGGGCAGACGGCCATCCTTTAGGAGTCTGGGTCTGCTCCAGGTTTCTACTGTTAAAGGGAAGTTTTTCCTTCCACTGTCACCAGTCACAAGTGTTTACTCCTGGAGGATTCTGCTGGGTTTCTGTAAATTTGATTTGATTTTGATTTGATAAAGCACTTTGTGACTCTGTCTGTGAAAAGTGCTCTATAAATAAAATGTACTTACTGAATTAATAGAATATGAACATTTGAGCAGGATCTTAAACTGTAATGCACAGATGTCAAACATAAGGCCCGGGGGCCAAATGTGGCCCGCCAAAGGATCCAATCCGGCCCATGGGATGAATTACACCGAAGATATTAACAATCAGTGGTGTAAAAATTATTTAATTTAGGTTCCACATACAGACACATGATCTAAAGTGGATCAGACTTATAAAATACTATCATAATAACCTATAAATAATGAAAACTGCAGATTTTATCTTGGTTTTAGCGTAAAAAAGAAAAATTACATGAAAATGTTTATATTAACCCTTTCATGCATAGTGGTCACTACAGTGGACAGTTACTCTACAGCTTGACTCTTGTATATTCATGGGTTTTGTTGTTTTAGTTCCATATCAACCAACACAGTGGACACTTATGCATCATCTCATAAACTGCAATTCATACCATTATTGTAACTTTGCTGTTCTTGATTGGTTCTTGAGTGGAAATCAATTGTTAATATTTATTTTTTGCATATTATCTCCATGAAGTGAGTAATAACTAGTATTAGAATATGTTAAAATGTGAGAAAACATCAGATTAGCTGCATTAAACATGGTTTCATTTCACTGTTTTCATATCACTTTATGATATTGGGTTTTAAATACACGTTTCTTTGTTTCAAGAATAAAATTCATGGTGTAGCTGAGTGGACATTTTTGAAACTCCATGAAAAACAGGCTGATTAAAAAAAAAATTCAGTCACGTTGTTTTTTTTTTCATGCCTAAAGAGGGATAAAAACACTCAGGAAAAAAAAAAATCTTGATTAAGGTTCTCATAATTCATGCATGAAAGGGTTAACAAACTATCCTTTTACAAAAAATTTGAATAACCTGAACAAATGTTAACTACCTGAAATGTCTTGAGAGCAGTTGTGCAGCATACAACATGTAGTTGTACCAATATTCTGCCTGTTATTAAATGTTTTGTGTGTTTGTAATTGTAATGTACTTACTTATACTCTGGATTTGTTTATTCAGACTGCTTGTGCTTGTTTGAGGCAGTTGCATGTCTCTTTGTTCTGGTCGTCAAGACTTCCAGGGCCTGTTCATTCAAAGGTTTTATCCCCTCACCCACCACTCCACCCTCTGCAGCTTTCCTCTTAGTTTGCTCGGTGGAATACTAATATCACCGACAATAGCCTGAATCTGCCCAGAATGGACTTGTACATTTTTCCCAAGATATCTGATCCTGTAGAATCTCAGATTGTAGAAGTAAGCATTCCTATTTTATTCATGTTTAAGTAACAAATCAAACTGCTACTTAAACATACTTATATTTATACTATCACAGGCATGTCAGCCATAGTTTATCAAGGTTTTAAAGGGGTCATATTTAGTTAAACCCACTTTTATTAGTCTTTGGTTCATTTATTTGTGTATTTGGACCCTAATAGTTCATACAGTTTGAAATTGAACCCTCCAGGTGCTGCAAAGCTATCTTTATATTAATTTTGGCAAAAATCAAGTGGATTTCTACAACCTGTTTTAATTCCTGCTTAATTTGTTACATTTTATGACTAGTTACATCATGACATTTGCACATATTAGGTCAAGACTTCTGACGAACATTTCTCTGAGTACGACATAATTGTTTGAGCAGCAGTGGTTGGAGTAAAAACTGAAAATATGCCCAAACTTCGAGCCGATTACCTAAAATGTTCAGTTGTTGGTTGAACAGGACAGAGCAGCACAGCCAACAACCTGGAGGGGGCGGGGCGTGAAGTGGCTCATTTGCATTTAAAGGGCCAGCGTTCAAAACCACCTTTCTGGTGTCATTACTCAGAAATATTGTTGAAGACGGACCTGTGGAGTTGAATTAATGAACAATTCAGGTCCAAGAAGAGCATTTACAGTTTATGTAGACCACAGGGAAATGTTGGAAAATGCAGAATTCCATTTAAAAAAGCAAAATATCACTCCTTTAATAGTAGGCCTGCATTTCTGTCCATTTGTCTTTTGTTGGGAAAGTCAAAGTATATTTGATGCAAATCCATCTTTAAAGTGAACTTTTATTGTTTACTCCCAATTTCCCCTCTGGGATTAATAACATAGTAAATCAATCAATCAATCAATCAATCAATCAATCAATCAATCTATCTATCTATCTATCTATCTATCTATCTATCTATCTATCTATCTATCTATCTATCTATCTATCTATCTATCTATCTATCTATCTATCTATCTATCTATCTATCTATCTATCTATCTATCTATCTGTCTGTCTGTCTGTCTGTCTGTCTGTCTGTCTGTCTGTCTGTCTGTCTGTCTGTCTGTCTGTCTGTTTAAGTTATAATGCACATGTGTAAATGATAAACTGATAAACCGAGGCAGAATATTGTTAAAATTGCATGTACTTCTCTTAAGACATTTCAGGTTGTTCATGTTATTCAGATTTTTAAGGAAACGTTGTAGATGTAAACATTATCATAATGTAATTTTACTTTTTTCACTGTTATTATGTTATTGTTTGGACACACTTGAGATCAGATTGGGATGAATGTGGCCCCTGAACTAAAATGAGTTTTGCACCCTTGCAAAGGTTATTATCGTTAACGAAATGACAAAAACTAGAATTGTAAAAACATTTTCGTTAACTGAAATAAATAAAAACTATAATTAAAAGAAAAAAAAAAAAAAAGATAACTAACTGAAACTGTATTGTGTGTTTACAAAACTAACTAAAACGTATAAAAATTATGGATAAAATTCCCTTCGTTTTCGTCTTTGTCAATGTCGGATTGATATGAAATTGATTTATTTCCCTCAAACAATTTTATCTGCTGGCACCATATGATATTTAATGGTCCGTCACTTGTGTTCACTTGTGGTTTCCAGTCGTCTTCTGGTCCCCACTCTACCTGGAAACGTGGAGACTAAAGTTGGGAGAAAACAGCAGAGTCCTGTTTGGGATTTATTTGAATTCAACGGAGAACAAGAGAAAAGATATAAAGAAACTAAAATTAATACAAAAACTAAACTAAAACTAAGCATTTAGAAAACAACGAAAACTAATAAAAACAAGCAAACCTGCTCTAAAAACTAATTAAAACTAACTGAATTAGAGAAAAAAAGTCAAAACTAAATAAAACTAAACTATAATGAAAAATCCAAAACTGTTAGCACCTTGCACCCCTGCTGTAATGTCTTTAAAACATAATTTAAGTTTTGACAGAGGAAATTTTCGTGATATAACATTCGATCCTGTTCTGATCAAATGAAAATATGTTTAGTATTTGTGCATATTTCTGATGTAATTCAATTATTTCAGGAAATTATTATTAAAAAAAAAAACCCCAAAAAACCCCACACAAAACAAACAAAAAAATTGCCTTCTTAACAGTACCATGATATATCATGATATATCATATTGTGATTCTAATACTGTGATTTGTATCATATATCCAGATTCTTGCCAATACACACCCCTAGTCATAAAGTAATGGATAAAAATACAAGATATGCTAAAACTAGTAAAAATAACAAAAAAATATAAGATACAGTATACTAAACTAATGAAAACAGATACACAACAATAGGACAAATACAGTCGTGGAAAAAAGTATTAGACCACCGTTGCTTTCTTTTAATGCCTGGTACAACTAAAGGTACATTTGTTTGGACAAATATAATGATAACAACTAAAATAACTCATAGTAGTTTAATTTCAGAGCTGATATCTATCCATTTTCCATGCTTTTCTTGATAATAACCAAAATCACTTCAGTTCTTACATCAATATCTATGGCATTGTACTGACAAAAACAGTGCTTTTAGACATTCCATGTTTTCTTTTCTGTCTGTTTTAGTCACATGATACACACAGGAGTTAGTACTGGATTGCATAACTATTGTTTTTGATGACTTTTGATGGTCTAATCAGTTTTTCCGCAACTGTAGTATCTAAAACACAACTGGAAGATTAAACAAATAGAAGTCACACACTTGTATTAACCCTTTCATGCATGAATTATGAGAACCTTAGTTGAGATTTTTTTCCTGAGTGTTTTTATTCCTCTTTAGGCATGAGTACAACCCAAAAAGTTGCATTTGAACACTTTTTTCTTTGAAGTGTTTTTTTTTTATTGATTTTTTTTTTTTTTTTTTTAATGAATATTTTTTTTTTGGTTAAAGCAATAAAGAAACAAATCTACCTTCATAACTTTTTTGTGGAGTTCCAAAAACGTCCTCTCCGCTGGACACCATGTGTTTCATTTTTGAATATCAGAAAGTGATATACAAATTCAAAACATTTTTTAATGCAGCTAATCTGATGTTTTCTCACATTTTATCATATGCACAATTTTCATTAGCAATTGATTTACACTCAAAAATGTCACTGCAGATCAGGTTTATCCAGAACAGCAAAGTTATAGAGATGGTATGAATGTCAGTGTATGGGATGATGCAAAAGTGTCCACTGTGTTAACTCATATTGAACTAAAACAACAAAACCCATGAATATATTAGAGAACAGATGTAGAATAGCTGTCCACTGTAGTGACCACTATGCATGAAAGGGTTAAAGGCCAGTGCAAACAGTAGGTCAGTCCAACTGAACTTTGAAAACAAACCTTAGATTTGTAATAATGAAGGTTAAATTCAACCGTTATTGATTTTGAAGTATTGGTGTGTGTGAGCAGGGCTCTTCAGGTTTTCTGTTAATGATTAAAAATATTGTGAATCACTGCTCTGTACTGTGTAAAGAACTGTTGAACTTGGCAGTATACTCACCATGTAAGTAAGTAAGTAAGTAAGTAAGTAAGTAAATTTTATTTATAGAGCACTTTTCACAGACAGAGTCACAAAGTGCTTTATCAATTCAAATCAGAATCAAATTAAGTTTACAGAGACCCAACAGAATCCTTCAGGATGTGAACTCTACTGACCTGTACAAACCCTCACCCTTATTAAACGCATGTGAGAATGTGTGAGTCACAGTTCACCAGAATGTCTACAACCAGTTCTAAGGACTTATAAGGAGTTTAGAGTGAGCCATCCCATGATAACTTCTTCCTTGTACTTCTTCCTGTCTCCACTTATATACGTATAAAGTTTGTTAATTCTTAACTCATTGTTCATCATTCTTCTTAAAATGGGTGCGCCCCTGGTGTTCCTTTGAGTAAGATAGTGCTAGAATAACTGTATTTAACCCTTTCATGCATGAATTATGAGAACCTTAGTAATGATTTTCTTCTTGAGTGTTTTTATTCCTCCTTACACATAAAAAAAAAAAAAAAAATTATTTAATGGAGTTACAAAAATGTCCATACATTTAATTTTTGACGTAAAGAAACATGTGTTTAAAACCCACTATCAGAAAGTATGGAAGAGGATTAAGGCCACTGGAAAAAATACAATAACCTAAGGTCCAATATGTATTTCTTCTTCTTATTATTATTATGAGAAAAAAAAAAGTCAGAATTCTGAGTTTAAAGTCAGAATTTGGAGAAAAAACTCAGAATTCGGATAAAGAAGTTAGAATTTTGAGATTAACGTCAAAATTCTGAGTTTAAAGTCAGAATTCTGAGAAAAAAGTCAGAATTCTGACTTTAAAGTCTGACTCTAGTCAGAATTCTGACTTTACA
This sequence comes from Sphaeramia orbicularis, assembly GCF_902148855.1. Taxonomy (NCBI): domain Eukaryota; kingdom Metazoa; phylum Chordata; class Actinopteri; order Kurtiformes; family Apogonidae; genus Sphaeramia; species Sphaeramia orbicularis. The sequence continues at coordinate 40,432,143 of NC_043974.1, read as the reverse complement.
CTCAGAATTTTGAGGAAAAAAAGTCAGAATTCTGAGAAAAAAGTCAGAATTCTGAGATCAACGTCAAAATTCTGAGTTTAAAGTCATAATTCTAGAAAAAAAAGTCAAAATTCTGAGTTTAAAGTCATAATTCTGAGAAAAAAGTCAAAATTCTGAGTTTAAGGGTTGTTGTTCTGAGAAAAAAAAGTCATAATTCTGAGAAAAAAAGTTATAATTCTGAGTTTAAAGTCAGAATTCTGAGAAAAAAAGTCATAATTCTGAGAAAAAAAGTCAAAATTCTGAGTTTAAAGTCATAATTCTGAGAAAAAAAGTTATAATTCTGAGTTTAAAGTCATATTTCTGAGAAAAAAGTCAGAATTCTGACTTTACACTCAGAATTTTGAGGAAAAAAAGTCAAAATTCTGAGAAAAAAGTCAGAATTCTAAGTTTAAAGTCAGAATTCTGAGTTTAAAGTCCAGTGGCCCTAATCCTGTTCTGTTAGAAAGTAATATAAAAATAATGAACTAAAAACATTTTTAATGCTGCAAATCTGATGTTTTCTCACATTTTAACATATTCCAGGCCTAGTTATTACTCACGTCATGGAAATGACATGCAAAAAAAAAACTTTGTGTCTAACAAATAACAGGTGATTTACACTCAAACATGTTAGTGCAGATCAGGTTTATGAAGAACAGCAAAGTGACAGTAATGGTCTGAATATCAGTGAATGGGATGGTGCGTAAACAGCCACTGTGTTGGCTGATATGGAACTAAACCAACCAAACCCATGAACATACAAGAGAACAGCTGGAGAACAGGTGTCCACTATAGTGACCACTATGCATGAAAGGGTTAAATGGATGTGAAGAGGAAAAATACGTCCCAGTATCTCACCATCATGTTCTATTAAGAGTCAAAAACAAGTTGAATTTGTGAAGTTGTCAGGTTCTGTTCTATGTTCAAGTCCTGTGGTCTTGATGCATATATTGGTCTATATTGATCTATACTGATATCTGTAACCATTTCCCTGTTATAAGCCATCAAAATATGGCCCATTATAAGTAAAAGCACATTTCTAATATTTCAAATATTCACCAAAAATCCCAAATTTCTGAAAACTTTGAACAAACGTTGCAGACATTGTCCCAAAGAAGCTACCTAAAAAATCTGACATGAATATGACCAGTGATTTCAGAGAAAAAGACTGTTGAAATCTAGACATTGATGACCTTGAGTTTGACCCTTCAAGGTCACTAAAGGTCAAAGGTCATGGAGTCTAATGAAAGTCAATGCATAACTTCCTATTAGTGATCAATAGTACTGATATCTGTAACCATTTCCATTTTATAAGCTGTCAAAATATGGACCATCGAACTATTTTAAGTAATGGAAAATTTTGAATATTTTAAAAATTCATAAAAAATTCTAAATTTCTCACCCTTGGTATCATATAACTGCTTACAAAAAACAGACTATTAATGCAAACATTTTATAAGCGGTCAGAATATGGACCATCAGTCTATTATAAATAAAGGAAAATTTTTAATATTTAAAAAAATTGTCAAAAACTGAAAAATGACAATTTCTCAAAACTGTGAACAAACTTTGTTGACATGATCCCAAGAAAGCTACGTATAAAATTTGAAATGAATCCAACCAGTAGTATCAGAGAAGACTGTTGAAATCTAGGCATTGATGACCTTGAGTTTGACCCTTCAAGGTAACTGAAGGTCAAAGGTCATGGACTCAAATGAAAGTCCAAATATGACTTCATATCAGTGCTCAATAGTAACTGTACTGATATCTCTAACCATTTCCATTTAATAAGCCATCAAAATATGAACCATTATAAGTAAAGGCACATTTTTTATATTTAAAAAATTAATCAGAAATTCTAAATTTCTCACCCTTGGTATCATAGAACTGCTTACAAAAAAACAGACTATTAACACAACCATTATTTGCTGAAAATGTCACTTTTTTTCAGTTTTCTGTTTCTGATTTAATATCCTTTGAATTTACTCCAAATTTTAATGAACGTCAACATGATCAATGAAGTAAATATAAGAAAATACCTAATTTATACTGAAAAGCACTAAATACAGATGATAATATTGTAATAAATGGTGATAAATTATTTAAGAAAGGTTAGATAGAGAAAAAAAAAATTTGCGAACTGCTACCAAAGTAGCACTAAGGTTTTATGGGTTAAAAAAAAAAAAGACTTATGGGAGATTTCTCATGGCCCTCCACTTGTTGTGCGGTCTTGAAAAATCCCCATTTCGAGGGCCAAACAGCCCTTCCCCTTGGCCCTTCCCCTCTGACTTATCAAGAATCGGACCCCTACCTCTTCTTGAGAACACGCAAAAGGGAGGGGTAGGGGTAAGAGGGAGGGGCCCTTGTGTGTGGGACAAGACAAGTTAATGTTAAAACCTCCTAAGACCCAGGAAATGTCAGCAAAGTACAAGCTTTTTTTGTTTTGTATTAAATCAGTGCTTATATTGGAAACATCATGATGCAACAGTTTTTTCAGATGCAGTTTTTAAAATTTTCATAGAATGTCCTTTGTGGTGGACAGTTTTCTTTTCTTTTTTTTTTTTTTTTTTTTTTTGTATAAAGTTGTGAAACTCTTGTCCGCAAATGTGGACAGTGTGTCTTAGGAGGGTTAGTTAAGTTAATTTGCACTATGTAAAATACTCTGACTATTTGCATGACAATAATATATACATAAACATATATTTTACAGACCAGATCCCTGTACATATACACTCACTGTATAAAAACTCCAATTTACACTTTCTGTACATATTACAATATAAAACCCACTGTAAATAATATGTCGGCTAAAATTTGCTTAGAGGTCTTATTTCTGTCTTTGTGCATAAGAAATCAATCTAAGTGAATCCCCAAAGGAACTTTGTGTTGGTAAATGCAAGTTCTGCAGATTTACAGGATTTCAGTTCTGTTGCAACATGTTGATGCTCATATGAACTATGTTTTCAGCTCAAAAATGTCCAATTTCATCACAATTAATGCTATATTTTTATGTCACAAATGGCCAAGTTATATTTGAACTGAATTTACCTGAAAAACAAATATTCTATTCTTTTAGATTCCCCAGTTTTTCTTTCAAGATTCTATCCTACATATCACATGTTTTATTTTTACAGGTTCAATATGGAGTATGGTGCTGATCCATCCTGCTTATGTTACGCCAATACATACATGAAGAATGTCACACGTCACTTTTTAAATCAACAGTTTTCTAATAATAAGCATTTTTATAAAGAAATAACAATTCTATATTGTTATTTACTCTTTAGTATGATGATAAACTATACAATAAATAATTCTGATCCTAGTTTTTGGATGACCAGACCCGAATGAATAAGAGGAGAATTAGCAATAGTAAGTATATGAGTTTATTCCTAATAAAGTACTGGTACTGACCAGAGCATCATGGGTAATGTCACGTCCGTCCACCAGCAAAAGTTTTCACATACACGTGCTATTCAAAATCCAATATTTCTGAAAATAGAGCTTCCACTGTCAAATAATATCAGTAGTCTGTGCACAAATGGATTAGCATTATTTCAACACAGTTCTATGCATTTCTTACAACTTTTTTTTTTTGACAAAAATGGCCACTCATTTGACCCCCTAAGTAAATTTTAGCCGATATACATAAACATATACTTTTAATACACCAGCTCCACACATCTACTCACTGTATAAAAACTCCATTTGCACTTTCTGTACATATTACATTATAAATCCACTGTAAATCTCAACCCACTGTTGTCCTTGTCTCTAGTCGAATGTTTGTCTACATTATGTTCAGGTCCACATGTGATTGGGTTCATGTTGGAATTGTATGTCATGAGCAACAAACAAACCAAACCCAAATTCCTTGTATGTGTGCACATATTTGGCCAATAAAGCTGACTGTGATTCTGATTAATGAAAAACAGGTTTACTGGGCTCAGGTCACCGGTAGCTTGTCTGAGTAGGACATCTAGTGGATTTGTGTGGTACTGTCAGAGGGTTTTCAGTCTATGTTTGTGACTGAAGTCCGAACAGGGATCACACACTGAGCCAAAGAGGCATGAGGACACACCCACTTCACAACAGCCAACAGCAGCGTGATGGATCATATACAGAAACCCATCATGTTTCTATGACAACCTGGTTCACCCAGACTCCTCATCATCTCATCACCTTCTTTTTTTTTTGTTTTTAAATTTTAGGAATTTTATTTCATTTTAAACTTTTTTTTCTTAAGTGATTTATCACTATTTATTGTAATATTATATTCAGTATTTTGCATTCTTAAGTGCAAAACAGGTATTTTCCTATATTTAATTCGCTGATCAAGTAGATGTTCATAAAAGATCAAATTAAAGTTGTGGGTTATTATATCAAAAACAGAGAACAAGGAAGATAAAGTGACTTTTTCTGTAAAATATATCAATAACTGAACATAAAAAGAAGTGTGTCCATCCACTGTCATCGATCCAACTCCATGGGTTTTACTACGGAATCTCTGAACGTCCAAATGGGTCATATCGGATGACCATGAAAGGATGAGAAACTGTATTTTACACCAATTATTTACATGTATTGATAGCATTAATTGACCAACAGGTATTAAACTTTTTATATCAGTACATGATTTTGGTCACCAGTGGATGTTTGGGTCTTTATGGGTTAAATTCTTAAACAATAAGATCCACTGATACTGATATTTTTGAGAACATCATTATTTTACAGCCAATTTAAGCAAGGAATTGATGCACTTAATTTTGCCACTTTTTTTTTTTTTATTTTTTTTTTATGTATTTATCATTTTTTGGTGTAGATTTAAGTTACATTGAACATTTGAACATTCAATTTCAGAGACATTAAGCATAATTTTGCCACTTTGAATTACCATCAATGACTCACACTCATGCACAACTGACACATACACACATATATAATGCAGATGTTAATTGTTTATTCAGTTGTATGTTGAATTTATGTTTACAAAGAGATGGGGAAAAAAAGCACTAGACTCACTTGCTACATGATTTTAGTTAAAAGTTCAGCACTGGAGTAACATTGCATTAAATCTAAATTTACTAGCTGAGACAAAAAGTAGCAACTAGCTGACATCTATATATCTCACAGAATGCTATTACCTGTGGGTTAACTACAGCTACAGGTGTATAATGTGCAGCTTAAAACACCTCTAACATCCACCAGGTCATTGTAGGGTTTGGGTTACATTTGAGCCATTTTCAAATGGATTTAGTTCTGTAGTTTTGGTGTTTATCCTCCTAAGACCCAGGAAATGTCAGCAAAATACCAGCTTTTTTTGTTTTTTTTTATTAAATAAGTGCCTATATTGGAAACATCATGATGCAACAGTTTTTTAAGATGCCGTTTTTAAAATTTTTATGGAATGTCCTTTGTGGTGGACAGTTTTTTTTTCTTTTTTTTGGTGTAACTTTGTGAAACTCTTGTTCACAAATGTGGACAGAAAACCTATAGCTGGATCTGAGGAGGTTAAATTAAACACCAAAACTACATCAAATAAAGTCTAATCCAGAGTTTTTCAACCTTGGGGTCAGGACGCCACATGGGGTCGCCTGAAATTTCTAGTAATTGATAAAAAAAAAAACAACAAAAAAAAAAACACAACTTACTAATAAAAAATATATGATGAGTTGAGAGACACCATCACAATTAGGGGTGTAAGAAAATATCGGTTCTGCAATATATCGCAATATTTCATTTCACGATACTGTATCGATATTTTTAAGTATTATTCAAATGCAGATATTGTGGAGGTTCATTTTTGTTTTTTTGTTTTTTCTTTTTTGTTTATATTTTATTTATTAATATTTAACACTCCTTTAGTAAATAATGTTAGTTCCTTTGTTGGGATTGCACAAAAATAATGTTCTGATGTTAGTTCTGAACAAATAGAATATGAACATTTGAACAGGATCTTAAACTGTAATGTCTGTAAAATATAATTTAAGTTTGAACACAGGAACATTTTGTGATATAGCATTAGATCCTGTTGTGATCAAATAAAATGTGTTTAGTTTTTGTGCGTATTTCTGGTGTAATTCAATTCTTCAAGGAAATAATCATTTAAAAAAAAAAAAGGCCTTTTTAACAGTATCATGATATATCGTGATATATCGTATCATGATCCTAGGATTGTGATTTGTATTGTATCGCCAGATTCTTGCCAATAAACAGCCCTAATCATAATACGTAAAAGACATGACAAACTGAGCCTGAAACTGAAGCACTGTGGTTCTGTTTATCTGTCAAATGTTCATTGTGGTCAGTTCCAGATGCTGCAGCTCTTTCATAATTCATAGTTTGAGTTATTATTTGTTCAGTATCCGTCCACAATAATATACATTATATAGCCTAAATGTTGTTGAAAATTAATGTTTATTTGCAACATAGTATAGCAAACTATTATATGATGAAAAACAAATTAATTTGAGGAAAATAAATGTCTTTGTTTTGAATGTCTGAGGTCACCAGAAATTTGTGATGTTTAAAATGGGGTCACGAGCCAAAAAGGTTGGGAACCTCTGGTCTAATCCATGCATTTTGTGTCACACTTCTATTATAACCCAAACTCTAACCTCACTAATGGGATTCTATGACAGTGAATGTTAAAAGGTGAAGAACATCCTATTCTCTCATGACAGTTATGATAAATGCAGAAGGTATACCTGTTAAAGTTACATAACCTGACGTTTAATCAGAAGGCTTGAGTTGCATAATGTTTGTTTAGCGTCGGTGATCCTTATGGTTCGATGGTGACGGACGCCTCGCCGTAGACCTGTCTGAGAGCAGCACAGTCCAGAACGGCCACCATCCTGCTGGTTCCAGCCCTCTGGGGGGTGAAATACTCAGACCAGACCAGGGAGGCGTGTCCTGGGATCAGACTGGAAACAGAGGTGTCTGTTACTTTTGGCATAGGTTTTTAATTTCAGTATTATACAACAAAACATATGAACTAGGGCTGCACGATATTGGAAAAAACTGACATTGCAATTTTTTTTAACCCTGTGATACATATTGTGATATGAAACAATACACGGGAGGATATAACAGCTGTGTGCTGTTGATGTAAATGGTCAAACTAATTAGTTGTGTTTTGTCTTGTTGTGGCGACAGGTGGAAGGCACTATCAACACAGAACACGTTTCAATATCATCCTTCTTGCAGTTGAAATAATTCCAGACAATTGACGTTGCTTTTCTTTTTGGCACCAAGTCTTCATTTACGGTGATTTTCTCTTGTTTGTCGCTTATTCCCTCTGCCAGCAGGTATTGTGATCCCTTTGCTTTGTGTGTCTGTTTGTTTGTTAGCAACTTTATGGGAAAACTATTCCAACCATCTTTACCAAATTGTCCCCACAGATAGGCCTAGGCCCTGGGACCAACCCATTAAATTTTGGGCCAAGTAGGCCAAAGCTCAAGGTCACAGCAAGGTCACAAAATCTACAATTTTCCTATCTCTCATCATTGAGCAATTTTCAAAAATTCATAAAAATTTCAAAACGACTCAGATTAGCCTCCAATTTGATCCACCTGTAGCATATAATAATATCTTGTATGTGGCACCAAATTGTCCACATCCACTGTGGAATGTGGACTCTGTGGACATTTACATTTAACATTGAAAATCCCATTTACCACACATTTTTCATAATAACTCAACAAATATTGGTTGGAATTTAACATAATTTGTCTAAACACACATATTCACACACACAGTGTTGTCAAACATAGGTGATAAGAAGTAAACTGATTGTTGGCGTAAGTTTACTTAGAGTTGTGGCCCCACATGTGCTTGACCTTTTTAGAGAACGCTAAGTTAAAGACCAACCCATTTGTATGGGTGACCCCGCCCACAGGGATAATAAAGGTACAATTTATCTAATGTTCAGGTCTCATTATTTCTCGAGTACTCAGCGCTGAATATCCATCTTATTTGTGATTGGAATAAATTTTGTCAACTTTGAGACCAAGATGAATCCAGACTCATCCCTGGATCTTCCAATAAAAGAACACATTAACAATCCCATGCTAACATGTCCAATTTAAATGCAAATGTCTCATGAAGTTTACCAACAAGTGTTAGCATAGCAGCCTGTTAGCCGAACTTAGCTACATTCAACAACAGTTTGTTGAGCCTCTATCAGGTCTAGTTTGTTCACAGGTTTGAACTCACGGGTAAATACAATTAAATACCCGTTAAAGTCTGACCAGTAGTTTGTCATGTTTGTTTCAGTTTAATCATGTCACCTGTAATATTTGGTGGCTGCAGTCATGAGTCCAGGTCCTTCCATCCGAACATAGACGCCCTCCAGATTGAAGGAGAACGGGTTCGTGAACCTCACTGATGCAATCATCTCTTCATTCACTCTGCCATTCTCTGACACCTACAAACGCAAGATAGAAGAATTAACAACTTATCTGTCCATCCATCCATCCATCCATCCATTCACCGGTCCGTCCATCTGTCCATCCGTCCATCCATCCACCAGTCAGTCAGTCAGTCCGTCCATCCATCCACCCATCCATCCATCCATCCATCCATCCACCCACCCACCCACCCACCCACCCATCCACCAGTCAGTCAGTCAGTCAGTCAGTCAGTCAGTCAGTCCATCCACCCATCCATCCTTTCATACCTCGATGATGAGTCTGGGATTACGCAGAGTGACCACTTTCATGGCAGAGACAATCTGCTCGGTCTCCTCCACTTTCCCAGTAACTATGAAGTTGAGGTTGGACTGCTCCACCAGGTGTCTCATGTAGGTCCTAGCCTCAATGTCCAGCAACTCCTTCACACCTGGACACAGAAAAAAAAATCCTCCATGTGCATCATCATCATTAAAAATAAATAAATAAATCATCTGTCAAAACTCTGAAGACTCCAGTCCTTACATTTGTGTGGTCCAACAGTCACTGTGGGGGTCCTGAAGAGGAACTCGGAGCTGGTGACTCCGGTGTAATACACCACACTGCCACTGATGTAGGCGTCCACAGTGCGGGTCTCACCACTGTGGTTAACAAATTCCAGGGTTAGTTCGAAATCCTCGCCCATGGTGACCTCCAGGGTTGGCATATTCAGCTCCACATCAGCTGGAGAAGGGTTGGACTGCTCTCGTTTACAGCCGTACTTCACTGCTTTCTCCAGGACAGTTCTCTCTTCAGGACTGCCTACATTGGACAACATAAAGATGGGTCTAAACATACTATTCGAAATCTTTCTGACTCTCTGATTTTAGAGACAATTTGACAGATTAGTGTTGATAAAGGACCCACATTTTTACTTTTAAATTCATTTTTGCTTTAGTCGGACCATAAGGGATTATCCAAAACAAGGAGCTACTTTATATTGAAATAAATGTTGGAATGGCAATCAATTAAAGTTCACCCTCTGATGGGGCATTACTGTGTTCTGACCCAGATGAAGAAAAAACATTTTATTACCTTCTAACATTCACCCTCTTCATGACACCATAAGTTGCATGTAAAACCAAAAAGCCTGCAGACCATGTTTGATAGGGAACCTCCTTTAAGTTCTGTGTTTAACATGATATCAAGACCCAGTGCTACTCTGGTGTCAGTCAAGGTTATTATGGTTAATGAAAACTAACGAAATGATGAAAACTAGAATTGTAAAAACATTTTCGTTAAATGAAATAAATAAAAACTATAATTAAAAGAAAAAAACAATAACTAACTGAAACTGTATTGTGTGTTTACAAAACTAACTAAAACGTATAAAAATTTTGGATAAAATTCCCTTCATTTTCGTCTTTGTCAATGTCGGATTGATATAAAATCAATTTATTTCGCTCTAGCAATTTTAGCTGTTGGCACCATATGATATTTAACAGTCCGTCACTTCTTGTCACTTGTCGTTTAGTCGTCTTCTGGTCCCCATTCTACCTGGAAACATGGAGACTAAAGTTGGGAGAAAGCAGCAGAGTCCTGTCTGGGATTTATTTGAATTTGACGGTGAAGATGATAAAGATATAAAGAAACTAAAACTAAACCAAAACTAAGCATTTAGAAAATAACAAAAACTAATATAAACTAGCAAACCTGCTCTAAAAACTAATTAAAACTAACTGAATTAGAGGAAAAAAAAGTCAAAACTAAATAAAACTAAACTATAATGAAAAATACAAAACTATTATAACCTTGGTGTCAGTTCCCAAATGAAGTTTTCTCTCTGTGTAACCTTTCTTAATTGATTTATCATCATTTATTATCAGATTATCCTCTGTAGTCAGCATTTTTTCAGCGTAAATTAGGTTTTTTCTTATATTTAATCTGTTGATCATATTGATGTTCATTAAAGCTCAGAGTAAATTCAAAGGTTATTAAATCAGAAACAGAGAAAACTGAAGAAAAAGTGACGTTTTCAACAAATATATCCATAACTGAACATAAACCAAGTGTGTCCATCCACTGTCATTTATCAAACTTTATGCGTTTTACTATAGAACCTCTGAACGTCCAAATGGGTCATATCTGATGACCAAGAAAAGATGACAAAATGTATTTTACATCAATTATTTACATGTATTGATAGGATTAGTGGATCAATAGGTATTAAAGATTTTAGATCAGATGGTTTTGGTCACCAGTGGCTGTTTGGGCCTTTATGGTTTAATCAATACAATGTAAACTACAGCAGTTCACACTTGGTTCCATTGTAGCACTAACCCATAACCCTTTATTGGGCAAGTGACTATTTTTGGTAATTCCCTCAAACATCAAATATGGAGCCAATCCTGTGCCTCACTGAGATCCGGAAGCATGTTGGTTTTTAGAAACACTAAACATTGATTCAGAGAGATTTTATGGACATTTTGAAGCTGTAAATAGTGAATATGAGTGATTTTTGTCAGTTTCTAACCTTATAACAGTTGTTTTATTGCATGCGTGTACTTTTTAGCAAGTGCTGCTTGAATGTTTTCTGGTAAGAGGTGGTAGATGACAATATCTACTAACACACTAAGGTTGAAATTTTGAATTTCAGAGTATTTCAGTGAGTGCCCTGCAAAGGGTTAACCTTTTAACATCCACACTTTTCATTGAACCCTAACCCTAAATGGAAGTTAGGGTGTCTTTTTAGAGTTAGGAATGTAACATGCATGAGTTAGAATTTATATGAATGGTAGTAATTTGTATGTTTAACCCTTTCATGCATAATGGTCACTACAGTGGACAGTTATTCAAAGCTGTTTTTTGGTATATTCATGGATTGTATTGTTTTAGTTCCATATCAGCCAATACAGTGGACCACCTCATACACTGACATTCATACCATTACAGTAACTTTCCTGTTCTTGATAAACCTCATCTTCACTAACATGTTTTAGTGTAAATTAACTGCTTGTTATTATTATTAGACTGTATTTAAGAGGGTTTTTTTTAAACTAAAAGTTGTCTTTTTGCATATTATCTCCATAAAGTGATAAATAACTAGTATTAGAATATGTTAAAATGTGACATCCGAAAACATCAGATTAGCAGCATTTTGAAAAAAATTGTTCATAGTTTTCACACAGTATATCAGTAAATACATGTTTCTTTGCTTCAAAAATTAAACGTGTGGTGTCCAGCTGTGTGCACATTTTTGCAACTCCATGAAAAATGGGTTCAAAACAAAACGTTCAATCGCATTGTTTTTTTCATGCCTAAAGAGGAATAAAAACACTTAGGAAAAAAACCTTGATCAGGTTCTCATAATTCATGCATGAAAGGGTTAATATGTGGCTGAAGCACAACCTACGTGGTAACTTGTAACCCTAATGCTTATATAAGTAAACAGAGCAGCATTTGGTGAAAGTTAAGGAAGTAAAAGGGATTTTAACAGATGTTTCTCATTGTTTCCCCCAAAACAGGTGACATTAGATGCTTAACATATGCAACAGGACTCCTCTTTTTTATGGTTTCCCTTTAAAGGAAGCTTTTTATTGCCTGCATAGCTTTATCCAAAATTACTTGTCCGCATAGTTGTATAAATTATGCCAAATCCATAATAAAGGAGCCACTATTTACAGGCAGCCAAATTCATTTTTGAACATGAACTCTGACCAAATGCTAACCAAGCCAACTGGAGCCAAGTCTCAGAGTAAATTGGGCGAAGCTGCATCATGGGTACTCCTTGCCCAATCTGGCAGCCGTACAGGGACACACAGTTTGTTCAGCCAGATAATATCCCATTTGTATGTGCTGCCTGGCATTCTTGCAAAGTGTGACAAACAAAATCCACTCTCTTACTCATCGGCTGCTTGAGCAATAATTTTCTCTAAAGCAGTCCATGTTAAAACCTACAGCTCTACAACAGAAAGAAACAGCTGGATACTAAAATGGTTTTGGATTCTATGGGTAATGTCCCTCTTCTCTGTGGTATTTATACAGGGTGAATTTGTTGCTCATTAAAGTTGTATTAAGGTTTAACACTATGTGTATTTACTGACAAGGCTGGTTTGATTGACTGGTGGGTGTGTCCATCTGCTGTGTGAGCTTTGATTGACAGCTCAGTGGGAATTTGGGAGCTTCTGTTTATTGAATAAGATATTGTTTTTCTCGGACAGAGTTCTTTTAGTTTGGTGTCATAAGTTTACCAGTGCTTAATTACAAATCCTCAGCTGTCAGGGTAGTTAATATTAGCAGTCAGTCAAGATTGCATTGTCCAGAGTTACATCAGTTGGCCTGCTAATTCAGTGACCCAGCTCTGACTAATGTGTTCAGATATTTGTCATATCCGTTCAAGTCTGGCCGCAAACAATATGCATTACTGTTTATGTCAACAGAGAAATAGTTTTCTGATCCTGTCATCAATTTCACAAATGGCATTTATCAATTAAAAAAAACATTTTGGAAGTAAAGAAAATCAAACCATTTGTTGTCAAACTAAGTATCAGAGTGTAAAAGTACAGTTTTTATGTGTTGGTGGCTTTGTCTCTCCAGGAATACCAGGAATGTCAGCTATCAGCTAGCTGGCTAACTAGGCAAACTAACACTATTTAATGTGTTTAAACGTTAATCTAATCTAATCTAATCTAATCTAATCTAATCTAATCTAATCTAATCTAATCTAATCTAATCTAATATAATATAATCTAATATAATCTAATCTAATATAATCTAATATAATCTAATATCTAAATATGGTGTCCTCATATTTACATTTTAATTATGTTTCCAGGTTTTTTTACTCATGTTAGAGGATGCATAAGGTAAAATTTCTGTATTAAAATATTTATTAAAAGGTACAGTATCTCTTGAGATAAACCCATAAACTATTACCATAAATTTGGGTCACAATATTTATAGAGTTTACACAAAATCATATTTGTCTAAACTGTTAAACTTTGCTACCCTCATGCTTTCTGTATTGGCTAACACAACAGTAGCTGTGTTATAACATAGTGCATGATCAAATGATATAGTCTGTGACCTTCAGGGAACTTGTACTGATCAGTGATGTCACGGCGTGTCAGGTCGCCTGGATTCTTTGTCAAAACAACACGTCCGACGTGAGTGCGATTGACTTTGACCGGCTCCAGGGTCCCGTCTTTGCTCCGGACATTAAACACCACATCACTGTTGACCTGTGGGGAGAAAAACAAGGATATGACATGAACTCTCAGTATGCATTAGAATCTCAGTGTAGTGTCACTGGAGTTTCCTGCAATGTGATTCTCAGCCTAAACCTACTTAAGTGACGTGAAAAGTATATAAAATGTTGCAGCTTTGAGATTCTCACCTCAGCAAACACAAAGGGAGCATCATATGGGTAGCAAGTCTGTCCATGTTTGATGGCCTGGACTGATGCAGGTCCACATCTGTACAAACCTTGATGTGTGATTTTAGAAGAAATGGTTTTTGAAAAATTGGTTTTATTATTAATAGTAGTAATATTCTCATTCAAAACTAAGAAGAAAATGGTTTCATAAAAAAATTGCATCTCTCTATATGACATATGGTTCATGCTGGTCTTATTCATTTTTTTTGTTTTCTTTTTTCTTTACCATCACTGGTCTCCTGTGGTGTTGCATCTACAACCTGCCAACCTCCAAATCCAGGTGGGAGGTCTTGCCTGGCCATGTAGCATTCATTCCAGCAGTGATAGTTCCTGAGGACAGAAAAACAGACATAAAAATTACAGATTAATTTAAGTTTGAAAAATGTATGTATAGAAAGTTGGTATTTCAAGAAAAAAAGACTATTTACGAGGTTAAAGTCATGATTTGGAAGAAAAAAACACACAAATTACTCAAAAAAACATAGGATATTCTCAGACGCTCGAGTGCTGATGAAGACCAGAAGGCGGGCTCACATTACACCGGTTTTAAAATCAATGCATTGGCTCCCTGTGTGTTTCAGGATTGATTTGAAGGTCCTTTTAATAGTTTTTAAAGGTCTTAATGGTCTTGCTCCTTATCTTTTAGATCTGCATTTATCATATGAACCCTCGTGGACCCTGAGGTCCTCTGGCACTGGCCTTTTACTTTTTCCAAAAGCTGAGACAAAAACTCATGGCGAGGCAGTTTTTCAGCATTATGCTCCTCGCCTTTGGATCAGCCTGAAGGGAACCTCAGGGCCACAGAGAATGTAGAGAATTTTTAAAACCAGGCTCAAGACCCACCTCTTTAATTTGGCTTTTAACTAATGCCTCTGTTTTATCCATTTAATGTTTTATAGTTATATTATATTTTTATATATATCTCTTATATTTAGATTCTTTTAACCAATGCTTCTGTTTTATCATTTTTAATGTTTAATATTGATATTTATATTATATTTACATATATATGTCTTACATTTACATTCTTTTAATCAATGCTTTTTTAAAAATATCTTTTTAATGTTTCTTATCTATATTCTCCAGTGTTTCATCAGAGGGAGCCCTCCGCACCGGGGGGCAGCTGTGGACTCTGGTGGCTGTGGTGCCTTCCTTCACTGGGGTCTGCTCCTTTCTGGTGGGTGGGGGTCCCTGCCGCCACGATGTGGTGGCAGTGGGTCCTCTCTCAGTGGTCAGGATGCGGCACAGTGTTGCAGGCACCTGGTTGCCGGGGTCGGTGGTTGCCTCCTGGTGCGGATGGCTTCCTGAGACAGCGCCTCCTCTTTTACTTTCTGGTCCTCTGGTTCTCAGTCACTTTTTAAGTGTATGTGTGTTTGGGTATGTGTGGGTGGGTGGGGGTACTGATTTTTAACTTATGTAAAGCACTTTGTCCTATGTTCTCAATGTGTGAAAAGTGCTATATAAGTAAAGATTGATTGATTAATTCAGGGATAAATTCACAAAAGCAGCAGGAGTTGAAATCAGGGAAAAACCGGCAGAATTCAAAAATACACACTGTTTCACCACAATGTGGAAAAGAGAAGATACTTTTCCAAGCTTCTGAAGCTGAACAGTGATCAGTAATGGGTGTCAATCACCTAATTAACCCATAAAGACCCAAACATCCACTAGCGAACAAAATCATTTCCTGATATAAAAAGTTAAGTAACTATTGATCCATTAATCCTATCAATCCGTGTCAATAATTGGTGTAAAATCCAGTTTGTTGTCTTTTCATGGTCATCAGATATGACCCATTTGGACGTTCAGAGGCTCTGTAGTTATCATGTTGCATAGCTGTTCATAAAATCTCAGACTAAAGTTGAGGATTATAATATCAGAAACAGAGAAAACTGATAAAAAAAGTCACTTTTTCAGCAAAGACATCATTAACTGAAGTGTCTCCATCCACTGTCATTGATTCAACCCCATGGGTTTTACTGGTGAATCAATGTTGTAGAAGATGACGGTGTTTCCATGGTAACTACGGAGCATCTGAACATCCAAATGGGTGACACCCGATGACCATGAAAGGATGACAAACTGTATGTTACACCAATTATTTACATGTGTTGATAGGATTAGTGGATCAGAAGTAGATGAGTAGATGATTGTGGTTGCCAGTTTGAGGGTTTAGGGGCAGTACCAGATGGAATCCCTGGTGCGACTGCGGTCAATCCTTCCATTCTCATCCAAAATGATATCAGTCTTCAGGTTTCCATCGTTGTCATGGGCAGAAAAGAAGTTGGTGACAACCCTCGATGGGATTCCCAGACAGCGCAAGACTGGAACACACAGAGGAACACCCACACCGTTCATCTGATACACTCATGGTCATTTGACTGAACATTTAATCTGTCTTCTAATCAATCCAGTTCACATCTTACAGGTGTTGAAGACAGCAGCATAGACCCAGCACTGAGCGTAGGCCACAGGCTGTCTGCTTCTGTAGTACGACAGGAGGATGTCAGTGCTGCCGGTCCAGGAGGTGGGGGCCACTCCATCCACGTAATTCCCACTCCAGTTCCCCACCAACACACCCTCGTCATCCCGAGAGTTCAGCTACGAACAGCAGGTTTTACATATTATTATTAGCATGATGATGATAATGATGTTGATGATTATTAGTATCATTCTCGCCCATAGAGGTCCTTCATTACAAGGTTCTAATAGTTTTGGATTTTTTATTATAGCTTAGTTTTATTTCATTTTGACTTTTTTTCCTCTAATTCAGTTCGTTTTAATTAGTTTTTAGAGCAGGTTTGCTAGTTTTTATTAGTTTTCATTATTTTCTAAATGCTTAGTTTTAGTATTCATTTTAGCTTTGTCGTATCTTTTATCTTCTTCTTCGCTGTCGTATTCAAATAAATCCCGTACAGGACTCTGCTTTCTCCCAACTTTAGTCTCCATGTTTCCAAGTAGAGTTGGGACAAGAAGACGACTGGAAACCACAAGTGATGAGAAGTGACGGACCGTGAAGAACAGTATGGTGCCGCTAGCTAAAATTACTAGAGCGAAATAAATCACTTTTGTATCAATCCGACGTTGACAAAGATGAAAACGAAGGGAATTTTATCCATCATTTTTATATGTTTTAGTTAGTTTTGTAAGCACGCAATACAGTTTCAGTTAGTTATCATTTTTTTCTTTTAATTATAGTTTTTATTTATTTCAGTTAACGAAAATGTTTTTTCAATTCTAGTTTTCGTCATTTCATTAGTTTTCATTAACGGTAATAACCTTGCTTCATTATCACCGAAAGTGTAAAATCTGCGTAGTGCTATAGTAACATCAACATTGTTTGCAGTTTGTTTTCAACTTTTTAGTTTTGTGTTGTATTTCAGCAACTTGAGCCATAAAAAAAAATACCAAAAACTCAGTAACTGGGATATTTTTTAACCCTTTAAATGCCATGTTTGTAATGTAAACAAACCATATTTTTTATGCAAAAAACACCAAAAAAAAAACTTCAATACTAATTTAATACTAACTACATAAAATTGGATTACTTATTATTTTTTGTGTTAGGTCAAATGTGTCAATGCACGTTTTATACTCACTTCGGAAAAGGGTGCAAGTGTCATAATTTTCCATTATTTACAAATGTGCTGATTTTAGTGGCTGGGTCAGAATTTAAAAAATCATGCAAAACTAACCAATTTTCAAATTCCAACCTAATGCAATGGTTGAAAAATAATATTATCTTTTATAACATGAAGTGCAAAGTGTGCCTCATATGCTGCCCTGGATACTGGAAGCTTAATTAGCATAAACCCATAATAATTAACTGTTAGTCAATGCTTTTTGCAGCATTAACTAATATTAACATTTTTATAAACATATGAAGTAGTTAACCTGTAGACTATTAGTAAATGTTTTCTAGATACATCTGTTAATTGTTAAATAATAGTTGATTAATTCTAAGACCTCATCTACTAATATTATATAATGTATTTTTTATTGTAAAGTGTTACTGATAGTTTTATTAAATACTTGCAACGGGAATCAGAATTATTCCTGTCTTGAGTGGATTGGAAATGTCCTAAAGCTGATGTAATTTATGCACTCAAGGTTAATTATTTCTCCTCCATCCCAGTTACGTAGATGTTTCTGTATGGTATGTTCTACTGTTTGTGTTATGATTCACCGATAAACCCTTTAGTGTTGACTGTTTCAGTAACTGGTTCTTTTCTCACCATGGCAGAGGCCTGTCTGGTCACTTTGACGGGGTCTCCTCTGTTGGTGATGGGCATCTGACAGCGGTCCAGGATGTACAGACAGGCATCCAGCATCCCATGGTTGAACTAAAACACACACAAAAGTCACATGTAGAACACAGTAAATAGACATTCTTCTAGTCCGATTTTTCGCTCACCAGCTGATAGGCCATGAGCTACTGTGAAACTGCTGTGTCTGCCATCATCTTCATCATTATCTTTATCGTCGTCTTTGTCGTCGTCGTCTTTGTCAGTGTCATTTCTGTTAGCATCATCTTTGTCTTGTCTTTGTCGTCTTTGTCGTCGTCGTCTTTGTTGTTGTGTTTGCCATTGCCTTCGTCGTCATCTTTATCGTTGTCTTTGTCATCGTTTTTGTTGTCGTCGTTTTTGTCGTCGTCGTCTTTGTCAGTGTCATTTTTGTCGGCGTCATCTTTGACATTGTCTTAGTCTTTGTTGTCGTCATTTTTGTTGTCATAGTCTTTGCCGTTGTCTTCGTCATCATCTTTGTCATCATCTTTGACGTCGTCTTCATCATCATCTTTGTTGTCATCTCTGTCGTCGTCTTTGACATCGTCTTTGTCGTCGTCGTCGTTTTTGTTGTCGTTTTTGTCGTCGTTTTTGTTGTCGTCGTCTTTGACATCGTCTTTGTCGTCGTTTTTGTCATCGTTTTTGTCATTGTTTTTGTCATTGTTTTTGTTGTCGTAGTCTTTGCCGTCGTCATCTCTGTTGGTGTCTTCGTCATTGCCATCTTCGTCGTCTTCATTAACGATTTCTTCAAATATCTTCTCTGACAAAACTACAGCTCGGATTCATTTCAATGTCTATATGTATCTTCCTTGGGACAATGTCTACAAAGTTTGTTCACAGTTTTGACAAATTTTGATTTTGGAATTTTTGACGAAATTTTGAAATATTGAAAGTGTGCCTTTACTTAGAATGGTCCATATTTTAACGGCTTATAACATGAAAATGGTTAGAAATATCAATACAGTCACTACTGATCACTGATAGAAATCATATATGGACTCTGACTGAATTAGCTGAGTTCTCCTCCAGTGAAAGTACCACCCACTTCTGTTGGGAGACTGATCTTTTGCATCCAGACCACAGGACTCTAACATTGCAAATTCAACTTGGTATTGATTCTTGATGGAACATATCGGTGAGATACAGTGGCATTGGTTGTATTTTTGTTACCTGTCCATAGTTCCAGGTTCTCTCAGCGATGTCATCATAGGAGCCATGGTAGATGATCCCCAACTCAGTCATCACACACTCTTCCCTCTCGGTTTCATCATCCAGGAAAACCTCATCATCTACAGACAAACAACCAGTAGTTCATGATAAAACAGTAAACAAAATAAACCCCGCCCTCAAAACTCTTTCAACCAACCTGCAGCCCATGGATTGAACAGAATGTACAGATCTCTGCTGTCGTCCCTTCTGGTTCTGCGGATGCCATAGGGCGTCACAATGGCAACATACATGTGGTACTTTCCCACAATGCAGTTTGCTGCCGGGGTGATGCCCATGGTGACCACATTGTTGGAGGTTTCTAGGACACGACCGGCCCAGGAGGTCTGGCGATCAGGAGTGGGGAAGACAGGGATGTAGGTGCCCTTACTGTACTGAGGACTGGAGCCTGGATGGACAAAAGTGTATGTTTGAGTTTTTGGTTCTGTTTTTAACTGAATCAGCCACAGTCTTACAGTATCAGCTGAAGTCTTTAGTACAATATCCATCATGTATCATCATATAGTCTAACATTTAATCCACTGACTGTAGAGAAAGATGGACATCTTTTGAACAGTTTAAATTTGAGGCCAAAACATCTCAGACTCCCTCTAGTGGCTGACTGCAGTATAAACCCTGTACTCTCGATTTTATTCAGATGTTTATCCGACGTTTACTGAACTAAAAATCTAATCCAAGCACATTTAAACAGGAGCATTTCCAAAGTGCTGCACATCGTAAAAACAATTAAAAGAAATACACTAAAAACAATAAATAAGTACATAAAACTACAACAATGCTATAAATAAAACAGCAAACTCAAATAGTTACAAATAATAAAAGATAGATAGATAGATAGATAGATAGATAGATAGATAGATAGATAGATAGATAGATAGATAGATAGATAGATAGATAGATAGATAGATAGATAGATAGATGAAGGACGGACAGACGGATGATGGATGGATGAATGGATGGACAGACAGACAATGGATGGATGATGGATGGATGGATAGATGGATGGACAGACAGACAATGGATGGAAAGACGGACAATGGATGGATGGATGGATGGATGGATGGACAGATGGACAGACAGACAATGGATGGATGGATAATGGATGGATGGATGGACGGACAGACAGACAATGGATGGATGATGGATGGACGGATGCATGGATGGATGGATGGATGGATGGATGGATGAATGATGGATGGATGGACAGACAGACGGACAATGGATGGATGGATGGATGATGGATGGATGGATAGATATGGATAGATAAAAGACACAGAGGACCACACAACTCAAGCCAGACAATTAAAGTGGGTCTTAGAATCAGACTTAAAACACTCCACTGTGGGGGCTGTTTGGACGTGTGGGGGGCCGGGGCGTTCCAGAGTCTGGGGCTGACCAGGTAGAAAGCCCCCCCCCCCCCCTCCCCCCCCGGTTTTAAGTCTCATCTTCGAAAAAAGTCAAAGCGTGTGTTCAAAAAACGTTTCATCAGCTCAACTGTCATCTGTTAAATGTTATCTGTTATATGATGTGATAAAATGGATGATTGACAGCTGTAAAGGCCAGTAGCAGTCCCATAGCTGGGCAGGGAACCAATAAGGAGGCACAATGATCTTCTCTCTCTCTCCCTCTCTCTCTTTCTCTCTCTCTCCATCTGTTTACATGTGTCTGTGTTGGACTCACCAATGACAAACTCCAGGGCGAACTTGTCTTCTGCAGGTTTGTAGGGTCGATTGAAGGTGATCTTCACCTGGAACTCCTGTCCTCGACGCACAATCAGACTGTCCAAGTTGAAGAGCGTGGTGTGGTGAAGCCTCCTGTTACTCTCATCTGCCCTGTGCATCATGTTTGTGTCGAAGATGTCCAGAAACTCTGAAAAGAAGGGGGGGTTTTAAAGGTCGAACATGGTCGACTTTCTTTCCATAGATTTAGATTTAAATTCATACATTTAAGGAAAGAATCAACCACAAAATAACTACTACTAGTACTGCTACTACTACTACTACTACTACCACTACTACTACTACCACTACTACTACTACTACTACTACCACTACTACTACTACTACTACTACTACTACCACTACTACTACTACCACTACTACTACTACTACTACTACTACTACTACTACTACTACTACTACCACTACTACTACTACTACTACTACCACTACTACTACTACTACCACTACTACTACTACTACCACTACTACTACTACCACTACTACTACTACTACTACTACTACTACAACTACTACTACTATTACCACTACTACTACTACTATTACCACTACTACTACTAGTACTACTACTAGTACTATCATAATTACTACTACTACTACTACTACTACTACTACTACAGCTACTACAACTACTACTACAATTACAACTACTACAACAACTACTACTACTACTACTACTACAATTACTACTAGTACTACTACTACAATCACTACTATTATAACTACTACTAGTACTATTATAACTACTACTAGTACTATTATAATTACTACTACTACTATTATAACTACTACTAGTACTATTATAATTACTACTACTACTACTACTACTACTACTACTAGTAGTACTATCATAATTACTATTATAACTACTACTACTGGTACTATCATAATTACTACTACTACTACTACTACTACTACTACTACTACTATTATAACTACTACTACTAGTACTATCATAATTACTACTACTACTACTACTACAACTTCTACTACTAGTACTATTAAAATTACTACTACTACTACTACTACTACTACTATTATAAGCACTACTAGTACTATCATAATTACTACTACTACTACTGCTATTATACCTACTACTAGTACTATTATAATTACTACTACTACTACTACTACTACTACTACTACTATTATAACTACTACAAGTACTATTACAATTACTACTACTACTACTACTACTATTATAACTACTACAAGTACTATTACAATTACTACTACTACTACTACTACTATTATAACTACTACAAATACTATTACAGTTACTACTACTACCACTACTACTACTATTATAGCTACTACAAGTACTATTATAATTACTACTACTACTACTATTATTACTATTATAACTACTACAAGTACTATTATAATTATTACTACTACTACTACTACTACTACTCTTTACTAGTACCAGTTGTAAATGTCTGGAGTAGGTTTATATGTTGACTTTCAATGGTCAGACGTTTGTATTATTTATTTAATTCTGCACATGCACCTCTGATCAGATGTGAACTTCTGTTTTTGTGGTTTTAATTTAACGTTCTAATCCAATATTCCACAAACATTTCACGTCACTACACTCATAAATTCCCGTCAACATCTAATATCTGTGTGTGCACACTTGTGCAGCTCCTTCGGGGGTGGATTGTCCTGAAACGCTGCAGGAAGTGATGTGAGTTTGTTCTGTTTGGACATCTGCCATCTGTCAGTCATGTCCAGCGTCTACTGGAAACTGTGTGACCGTGGAGAAGAAGTCCATCACTTCCAGCCAAAACCCTACGGTTCATTATCTTTCCTGTCATTCTGTCCTACCTATATTTTATTACCAGTGATTTTGCTTTCACTTCAGCCTTTTTGGGGTTTGTCAGATGAAGAATTAATACATTTGTATTGTGCAGTGTTAGAATTTTTGCTTATTCCATGCATGCATCGTTTCACTGTGTCTTCAATGTCAAAATTAATCTCAGTCTCTTATTTTAAGTGAAACACACATGCACAAAGTTTAACAACTCACCAAAGGGTCCATTCTGGCACATGGGATGAATTTGTGAAATGCAAAAATTACACTTAAAATCTTAATCAGTTTAGTTCAGGTTTCACATTCAGCCCAGTTCAGCCTCATGTGGGTTGGATCAGTAAAATACTGTCATAATAACCTATAAATAACAACAACTCCAAATTTTTCTTTTGTAAAGGTTAACACTTACATGTAATTTTACTGTATTTACACTAAAACAAACTATTATTTCCCCCCAAATTTGAATAACCTGAACACATATGAACAGCCTGAAAAAATGTCTTAAGAGAAAAAAAGTGTAATTTGAACCCTTTCATGCATAGTGGTCACCACAGTGGACAGCTGATCTATTTATTTATTTTATATTATTTATTGGTTTATTTAATAGGGATCATGCATATTTATCCAATCCAACTTTATTTGTAAAGCAATTTAAAACAACCGCAGTGGACCAAAGTGTTGTACAGAAGAATCAAAGAATCAAATCAAGAACCAAAACAGAAGAATAAAGAATTTGTTGTTTTAGTTCCATATCAGCTGACCCAGTGGACGCTTATGCACTGTCCCATACACTGACATTCATACCATTACTGTAACTTTACTGTTTATGCACAGTTACATGCTAATGCTAATTGTTAATAGGCTGTAATTGACAGTTTTGTTTTGTTTTGGGTTTTTTTCAATAAAAAGTAGTTTTTTTGCACATTATCTCCTTACAGGTATGTTAAAATGTGAGAAAACATCAGGTTTAACAGCATTAAAAATGTTTTTATTTCATAGTTTTCTCACAGTATGTCAGTAAATACAAGTTTCTTTGCTTCTAAAATTAAACGCATGGTGTTCAGCTGAGAGGATATTTTTGTAACTCTATGAAAAATAGGTTCATAAAAAATCAATTGCATTTTTTTTCATGCCTAAAGAGGAATAAAAACACTTAGGAAAAAAATCTTGAGGTTATGGTTCTCATAATTGATGCATTAAAGGGTTAACAATATTTTAACTGTTATTAAATGTTTAGTGCTTTCGTAGATCCACTGAGATATGTAATGCACATGTATAAATGATAGTGTGAGACATAATGTTAAAATTGCACTTATTTTTCTTAAGAAATTTCAAGTAGTTCAGGTCATTAACTTTTTTTTTGCAAAAACAGACATTTTCATAATTTAATTGTACTTTTTTGGTCTAAACCAAAGGCAAACATTTGGAGTTCTTATTATTTAGAGACTATTACATGGGTTATTACTGTACTGGTGCGGCCCACTTTAGATCATGCCTTGAGACTTTGACAGCCCTGGTCTAAGTCCTTTTAGTGTGTGAGTAATGGATGAAAAACCTTCACGCAGACATCAGCGTCTGCGCCCTCACCAGTCAGAGGTGGATATCCTCTGGGTCCTGGGATGCCAAAATACTCTAACTCAGGCATGTCTGATGAGTCAGAGTTGGAGACGGCTGTGGGAGCGGCAGCACGGCCGCGGCTGGTCGCCTTGGGGCGGGGTCCGGAGGGAAGAGGGGGCGGGTCCGAGGGGGTCACGAGGGTGACTTGATCAGACATGATGAGGATCGTACAGGGTGGGTGATCTGTTACTGGAAGAGGAGACAGAGATGGTCAGACAAAGAAGGGACAAAAAACTACTGATGACCCAAACTTCACTGTAAAAAAAAACTCATAAAAAAATCGGTATTATTCCAGCAGCTGGGGTGCCGAAAAAAATACTGTTAAATAACGGAAAATAACCATCTCATAAAAATACAGTAATTTTCCATAATTAAAATAAAGTTTTTTGCTCTAACTTTACATAAGATTTTGCTTTTTTTTTTTTTTTTTTTTTTTTTTTTTTTACTTTTTAATGTTTAATAAAGAATATTTACATGTATTAAAACAATTAAATTACCTATAAATATATATGTAAATAATTTTCAATGAGACTAAGTTGTACAATCCACTGATAAAAACTGTATTTGGACAGTTTATCAGTGCTTATACATGTTATACATTCACAAAAATACATTTATTTAACATTTTTGTTGTGAAACCTCCTGTAATTACACAAGATATTTGTAAATTAACAAACAAGTCTTGTTAAACTTACAGAACAAATACTTCTTTTATGGTTAATTGTCAGTAATTTTATCTTGTTTTATTTATTTATTTTTTTTTACAGTATTAAACTTTAAATGAACAGTTTAATCTCATAAATAGAAAATAAAATAAAATAAATTGGAAATATAAAAGCAGAACTGTTTGTTTTGTATGTGTGTTATGTGTATGTTCTGCTCTTTATAAAAACAACAATTCCTTTTGTTTAGACATTTTTTTGCACTACTGCTGTAAAAAAATTCAATAAAAAATAACTGAAAAAAGAGAACTCATAGAAAATAAGGTGCAACAATAATTCATGGTTCATTAAAAAATAAAATGATTTTCCAGCTGAAATCATCACATGCAGATATTTAACTTGTGAATAATAAACTCATTGTGTCTTAATCCACATGACACAGGTGTGAAATAGTTCTGTGTCCTCCTCAGACCCAGTAATGCATTTTTGTCCTCTGTAGGGGACAAAAGTTTGACAGTTTTACTTAAAAGATGCTGTCCATTGTAAAGGACATTCCATTAAAAAAAATAAAATAAATAAATAAAAAAAATAAAATAAAATAAATAAATAAATAAATAAACATAATTTTAAAAATGTATGTGGAAAAACTGTTACACTATGCAGTTTCCAATCAAGACAATTATTTAATGTAAAAACACTAAATATTTTCACTTTCCTGGGTCTCAGGAGGATGTGACAAAGTGTGTTGGTGATGTGTTTGGGGGGGTGGGGGGTGGGGGTTCTGTTCACTCCTTTTTGCTGATTTATTTTCACTTCTATTATTTACTATACAGAGAATCATGTCTCATAAAAGAGTATTTCCAAAATGCAGATCTGCAGCTGAGTCATTCCCTGTGGTGATTATTAAACTAGCTGGTTCAAACTTGGAATATGAATGTATGAAATCAATGCAAACAAAGACCGACAGTGTACTCGGTATGAGTCACTAAACCCACAAAACATGACATGGAGTTAAAATTACATCGTGACACCACAGGGGTCCACCTCAAACCTACATCCAACGGGGAACTACCGGCATCATGATTACATAAGTGTGTGGTAAAGACCGTTTAACCATTAAAAACACAACTGCTGTTTTCATATGGTGTGAGTGGGGAGGACGGGAGCGACACCTGCCTGAGAGTAAGGCTCACTGTTGCATAATGTGTGTGTGTGTGTGTGTGTGTGTGTGTGTGTGTGTGTGTGGGGGGGGGGCATGGTCACCGCTGCCTGCATGAGTCATCATTTAAAACAGGGAAAGCTCTGTTTCCAGGTTAATGCCATAAATAAATGTGGTTACCCCCTACAGGCTGGACACCAGTCACTACATATAATAAAAATATATGTTATTAATTAGGGATGGGAAACGATAAGAATGTAACAATTCCAATTACATTATCGATTTTGCTTATCGATCCGATTCCTTATCGATTGTCTTATCGATTCTCATTGGGTGAAGGAATAAAAGAGTACAAACGAGTGTGTTTGCATTAAAATATAACATATACAGTATGTATAAATAATAATAACAGATGACGCCGGGCCCAGTTCGGGGGGTGGGGGCGGCGTGCAGTGAAAGTGAAACTTAAGACTCTTTACTAATTCCTCTATTGCCGCATGTCCACTGCATGGAACCAGTTCGAGCAGTTCGGCTCGGCTGTTTGTGAGGGTACGACGTTTGTTGCTTGCACTTGAACCGGAACTGGGCCCGGCGTTCACTCTGCTGCTACATTCACAAGTGTCGCTAAGTAGTGTATCAAATATGTGACATTCCTGTAAATGATTCACATGCTGTGGACAAACGTTTGAACATATTGGAGGGATTCCACCCTTTTGAAGACATGGAAGCTCTGACAGTGTTCCAGTGGACCTGGTGTGGTCTGTTTCGACCGCTTCTGCCTCAACACCATGTTGGCGACGTTCTGACCAAAACAATGCAGCGTACGCATGATGTCATTGTGCATGCGCAACGAAGGCAGACTCAATAAGCAGAATCGTTAAGCAGGCAGGCAAATGATACCAAGGAATCGAGCTACTGGGACCCAGTTCTCAAAAAGAACCAGTTCTTGATTCCCATCCCTACTATTAACGTACAAGACTCACATTTTATACAGGTGAAGATAAGTCGCGAAAAAAAATGATTAGACCATCAAAAGTCATCAAAAACGATGGTTATGCAATCCAGTACTAACTCTTGTGTATCATGTGACTAAAACAGACAGAAAAGAAAACATGGAATGTCTAAAAGCACTGTTTTTGTCAGTACAATGCCATAGCTATCAAGAAAACCATGGAAAATGGCTAAAAAACAGCACTTCAATTAAACTCTTATGAGCTATGTTTGTTGTTATCATTATATTTGTTCAAACAAATGTACCTTTAGTTGTACCAGGCATTAAAATGAACAAGAAATTGAAGAAAACAAGGATGGTCTAATAATTTTTTCCATGACTGTATGTAAAAAGTAAGAGTGCAAGATTTGCCTGAAGTGTGACAGAATTTAAATATAAAGACGCTCATAAGAAAATGCTATATTTAAGTTGTACTGATGGTGATATTGTTGCATAATTTCCAACTCAACTATAAGAAATGTTAACCCTTTTCACAGCTTTAATAGCACACCAGTCCTCAATATAAAACTGTCAGTTGATATTCAAATTTAGCAGCAGAAGCCTACATATATTACATTTAAATACAATCGAACAGATGATCTGTATAAACACTTAATATACACTCATATTGTTTGTTCCTGTTACTATTAAAGAACAGCTTTTTTTCATATTTGTGAATAATAATCAGATCAGGCTATAAGATATTTGTTCATTTTTGGTGCATTTACTCGATCTTAAAGACTGCAACCAGGACTTTTATATAACTTTTATGGGTCAAAACACAGTATTCGAAATCTCTGTGACGGGACATTTTAGAGACAATTTGACAGATGAGTGTTGCTAAATGACCCACATTTTTACTTTTAAATTCATTTTTGCTTTAGTTGGACCATAACGGATTATCAAAACAAGGAGCTACTTTATATTGAAATAAATGCTGGAATGGCGATCAATTAACCTCCTCAGACCCAGCTAAGGGTTTTCTGTCCACATTTGTGGACAAGAGTTTCACAACTTCATACAAAAAAAAAAGAAAAAGAAAAGAAAACTGTCCACTACAAAGGACATTTCATAAAAATTTTAAAAACTGCATCTGAAAAAACTGTTGCATCATCATGTTTCCAATATAGGCACTTATTTAACAAAAAAAAAAAAAAAAAAAAAAAGCTTGTACTTTGCTGACATTTCCTGGGTCTTAGGAGGTTAAAGTTCACTCTCTAACAGGACATTACTGTGTTTTGACCCTTATATAACTTAAAGGATTAATGTTCATATTAATCTGCATCTTCACATCTGGAATGTAAAACAAAACTTAGAAACTTACAACGCTGCTCAGGAATTGTGTTGCTATAAAACCTGTTGCAAATCTGAATGAATGCTTTCCAGTTTTAAAGGCAGAGACGCACCTCAGTTGAAGCAGAGGAAGAAGCTGCTGCTGCTGCTGGTCACAGTGGGTGGAGTGGGTGACAGGAGTGGGTCGACACTGTCCGTCACAGCCTGCTCGCTGCTCTGTGACGGAGTGTACAGCCTGTGCTTATATAGTCTACAGGGGCTCAGATGAGCTGCCAGGGTGTGTGTGTGTGTGTGTGTGTGTGTGTGTGTGTGTGTGGTGTGTATGTGGTCAGTCCAACTTGGGAGCAGGATGTGGAATCTACCATGTGTGCACAAACCACAGCTGGAGGAGGACGGACAGACAGACAGACACAATGACACATGTGACATTATGGGGTCGAGTCACTGTTCTTTGTCTTAGTTTTATGGATGAAAATGACTCCGTTCAACAGTATGTCCTGATATGACTCTTTACAACAAGTGTGTCAAACATACAGCCTGGGGACCAAAACGGGGTCCGCCAAAGGGTCCATTTTGGCCCCTGGGATGAATTTATGAAATGCAAAAATTACACTTAAAGGTGAGGTAGGAGATGTTAGAAAAACGGTTCGAGCAAGCTACATTTGGAAAATACACAATTCAAAAGTCCAAACCCCTTTCTTCAGACATCCCCCTGAAGCCACGCCTCCAGAGTACTGGTACCTGCAATGCTTCTTCCCGAGGGTTCATGAGTGCTGCACAGCATCAATTCACCCGGCTCCGACCCCAGCCCTGGCTCCGACCCCGGCTCTGACCCTGACCTCAGCTCCGGCTCCTGGTTCCAACCTCGACTCTGGCCCTGATCCATGCTTACATCATTCAGCCTCCTCCAACACCCCCGCTCTTACAGAACAGCCCCAGTTCATACCTATCTGGCTAATGTTACATTTCCTAGTGATTTATGTTAGTTTGCCGGTGAACTTTCCATCCAAATACAGCTAATATAGCCAAGATCTGGCTCTGGTGCACAGAAGGGGGAGGGACAAAAGGCAGCTGAGTTTGATAGACATATCACCGTTCAATCATTTCAATTGGGCGCTCAAAATCATTGGATGGTGTTTTTTCAGTCCTGTCCGTTCCACTGGTGATTACATTTTTTTTTTTTAATTTTTGTGTTAGAGCATTTAATTAATTGGTTGTAATCAGGGTGTGAAGGGGATTATAACCTCCTCAGACCCAGGAAATGTCAGCAAAGTACCAGCTTTTTTGTTTTTTTACTAAATAAGTGCCTATATTGGAAACATCATGATGCAACAGTTTTTTCGGATGCAGTTTTTAAATTTTTTTGGAATGTCCTTTGTGGTGGACAATTTTCTTTTCTTTTTTTTTTTGTGTATAAAGTTGTGAAACTCTTTTCCACAAATGTGGACAGAAAACCCACAGCTGGGTCTGAGGAGGTTAAGCAATATAACAAAAAATGCTCCAGGAAAACATCTCCTACCCCACCTTTAAGATTAGTGCTGTCAAACTATTACCATTTTAAATCAGATTAATCACAGGGTCGCTGTGGATTAATTTCGATAATCACGATTAAATATCATTCATTTTTCATCTATATTAATCACGTTTCATTTTGTATGAGCAAACAAACTCAAGAAAGAAGGGAATATATATGCACTTAACGTGTTTGTCGCAAACTGGGCATTGCGTTACCTGAAATGCTAGCAGAATCCCCGACTAAAGTATATATGTTTCATGTTAATGTGGTATTTTAAGCTGGAAGTGCTTTGGTGAAAAGAAAACTCCTTTCTGCATGTGTGTATAATACTTTGTTGGTCGACTGTTTCATCCTGTTTTTTTGTCCTCCTATTTCCATCCAGAGGACCAACCTGCTGTTTATCGTCTTCCATCTTTATGGGTTGTTCTGCTGCCTGTCAGTACCGGATCAGCTGACCATTTGTTCATGTGCGACAGTAACTCTACTTGGACAAACTGACCCAAATGCGTTGGCAGAGACGTTCAGAGTCATTCTGTGCTGCAGATGGGTTAATTGTGTTCAAAATTTTAATCAGATTAATCATGATGATGGATTAATCTGTGTTAATGCTTTAATTTTGACAGCCCTATGTAAGATATTAACCATCATTTAGTTCAGGGGCATCATGTGGGTCAGATCAGTAAAATACTATCATAATAACCTATAAGTACTGGCCACTCCTAATTTTTCTCTTTTATAAATGTGAACATTCTCATGTAATTTTATTGTATTTACACTAAAAAAAACAACTATTATTTCACAAATGATGTGAATAACCTGAACAAATATGAACCACCTGAAATGTCTTAAGAGAAATACGTGCAATTTGGACAATATTCTACTTGTTATTAAATGTTTTGTGTATTTGTAGATCCACTGTGATCTGTAAGCTGTAATGCACATGTGTAAATAATAAACTGAGGCTGAGAATATTATCAAAATTGCACTTATTTGTCCTATGAAATTTCAGGTTGCTCATGTAATTCACATTTTTTACAGGATAGTTTGTATATATGAACATTGTCATAATGTAAGTTTGTTTTCTTCACTCTTAAACATAGATGAAAGTTTAGATTTGTCATTATTTATATATTATTATGTTATTATTTTCCTAATCCGGCCCACTTGAGATCAAATTTAGCTGTATGGGGCCACTGAACTAAAATGAGTTACAGTGTCAACTGCTTGTATTCTTGCCGCAATGTAGACAGTAATGGAAAAAAAAAAACTATACAAATGACATGACAACTGCTCTACTCATTTTATACCCATTTAGATTTATAATACTTGACAATTACAACTGCAGTCATTGCTGAACACATGTACATCCCACACATTATCTATTATTGTTGGACTTTTGTGTGTGTGTGTGTGTGTGTGTGTTATACTCAACTGATTTTATATTTTCGTTCTTCCCAGTTTTTACAATTGTCTTCTATACTTATTCTGAGTTCTTTACAGGCACAAAAACATTTAATTGCACTGTACAGTTGTATTATTGTATTGTATTGTGTTCTATTCTATTCACCCAAGAAAGAAAGAAAGAAAGAAAGAAAGAAAGAAAGAAAGAAAGAAAGAAAGAAAGATAGAAATGGATGGAAGATAGAAAGAAAGAAAGAAAGAAAGAAAGAAAGAAAGAAATGGATGGAAGAAAGAAAGAAATGGATGGAAGAAAGAAATGGATGGAAGAAAGAAATGGATGGAAGAAAGAAAGAAAGAAAGGAAGGGATAGATAGATAGATAGATAGATAGATAGATAGATAGATAGATAGATAGATAGATAGATAGATAGATAGATAGATAGATAGATAGATAGATAGATAGATAGAAACACATGATACTTAATAAATCAGAAATATTAAAACAGAACTGGTAAAAAATAAGATGCAACAATAATTCATCGTTCATTTTAAAATAAAACCATTTTTCAGCTGAATCCATCACATACATTTAACTGTGAATAATAAACACATTGTGTCTAAACACACATGACACAGGTGTGAACCAGTTCTATGTCCTCCTCAGACCCAGCAGTACATGACCTGTCCCAGGGGTTGAAAGTTCAGTGTGCTTAACCACAGACCGGTTAGTGTCGGGAATCAGTGTGGGTTTGAAGTCCCAGAAGTGTGATTTATTAATAACAGGAGTATTCTACCTGTAAAACAACACAGGTCAAATAAAAACACACCACATAAGTACACACGCCGCCACAAACCACAGCGACATCAAACACCAGCGGACCTTCAGCACATCAGCCACCTGTTAGCAAAGGTCTATTCTAGGCACAGAAACACTTAAATAAAGACTGAGGTCCTGGAAAAAGACCTGCAGAATAAGGTAAATAAGGCTAAAATTAACTATGCTAAAAAAAAAAAAGGTGTCACTTCTCTGCTCGTGCTCTGTTACAAATTAGGCCTATGAGAAACAGGAATTGTTTGCAATTAAATAGATAAATAAAAAAAAAAAACACTTTACAACTGCCGATGATGTTGATATGTTGACTGTGTTTTTAGATTTTTTAGCCCACACCTTCACTTGGAATTTTGGAATTAAATGTTTATTTATGTTTTATTGGTAAAAGGTCAAAGTGACAATAACGTCACAAAACACACAAAAACTCACAAATTCATCTTTTATGCCCAAATAATTTATACCGATTCTGTTCATAATTTTTATGGACAGAATTTCTAGGCGCAGCCAGGGGCCAGAGGGGGTCCGGTTTGGGGACCACAGGATTTCATCTCTGCTTTTTGCAGATGACGTTGTCCTGTTGGCCTCATCGAACCTGGTCCTTCAGCGTGCCCTGGGGCGGTTTGCAGCCGAGTGTGAAGCGAGCGGGATGAGGATCAGCACCTCCAAATCCGAGGCCATGGTTCTCGACCGGAAAAAGGTGGTCTGCCCTCTCCGGGTCGGTGGGGAGTCTTTGCCCCAAGTGGAGGAGTTTAAGTATCTTGGGGTCTTGTTCACGAGTGAGGGAAGGATGGAGCGTGAGACTGACAGACGGATCGGTGCAGCGTCTGCAGTGATGCAGTCGTTGTATGAGTCTGTCGTACGTGAAGAAGGAGCTGAGCCGAGAGGAGAAGCTCTCGATTTACCGGTCAATCTACGTTCCTACCCTCACCTATGGTCATGAGCTTTGGGTCAGGACCGAAAGGACAAGGTCCCGGATACAAGCGGTCGAAATGAGTTTCCTCCGCAGGCTGGCTGGGCGCACCCTTAGGGATAGGGGGAGGAGCTCAGAGTAGAGCCGCTGCTCCTCCACATCCAGAGGGGCCAGCTGAGGTGGCTCAGGCATCTGTTTCAGATGCCTCCTGGACGCCTCCCTGGGGAGGTGTCCCAGGCATGTCCTGCCGGGAGGAGACCTCGGGGAAGACCCAGGACATGCTGGAGAGACTATGTCTCTGGGCTGGCCTGGGAACGCCTCGGGGTCCCCCCGGAAGAGCTGGAGGAGGAGTCTGGGGAGAGGGAAGTCTGGGCATCCCTGCTTAGACTGTTACCCCCGCGACCCGGCCCCGGATAAAGCGGAAGAAAATGGATGGATGGATGGATGGATGGATAATTTCTACCCATTTATATCCTCAGTGTTTTGTTTTCCCTGACACTTTTCTAGACATTATTTACTGTTGTACTCCACTGTAAACATATTTATATTTCATCTAATATCTGGTGTTTGTCTTCAGTGATGGCTGAAGTCGTGGGTATTGTCTCTGTTTAACATCTTTTCTTGGACAGTACTATTACATGCAACAACAGCTTCCGTTCAAGCAGCAGTCAAACAGGATCTGGTTGGTGTTACGTTTGAACTCAGGTGGTCAGGTGGTCGGTACGAGGGTAGATACATGACTGAACACTGTCATTATTGATTACTGAAAGATAAGTCTACTGGACAGTTTTACGTCCCAATACAAGGGCTTCATAAGTGACTTTTAGGCGTTTCCCTTTTGATTTCAGCTCCTGCAGCTGTTAATGAAGTAAAAACAAAGTCAAAGGTTTGCATGTTCTGCCTCCATCTGGATGTTCTTCTAACCATTTCAGAAGGTTGATAGTTAAATATGACATCAGAGACTTTGTAAGGAATGAAATAAAAGAAATGTCAGAGTTATCGAGGAAAAAAAGATTTCTTGACACAGCTCTAAATAGGCCTGTAGATTTTCCAGTTTGGTCTAAATAAAGTCTGTCTGTCTGTCTGTCTGTCTGTCTGTCTGTCTGTCTGTCTGTCTGTCTGTCTGTCTGTCTTTCTTTCTTTTTTTCTTTCTTTCTTTCTTTCTTTCCAGATCTGTTGTCTAAAAATCTGTTCTTATATCTCACTGAAAAGTTCCTCTTTAGGTGATTATGTCTTATTTTTAGTGTGATGAGATATTTGGACTAGAAATGAGAAAAATTGGATGGAAATGGACTGGATGGAAATGCAGTGTTCCCTCAACTTCAGCCTGAACTTTTATGAACATCTACATGATCAGTAAATAAAATATAGAAACATACATGATTTTCACGGAAACAATCCAAAACACAGAGGATAATATTACAATAAATGGTGATACATCACCTCAGGAGGGAATTGTTACAAAAGTAGCACTGGGTCTTTATGGGTTAAAATGAAAAGAATGCGACAGAATATAATAACAAAAACACAGAGTCCTTTTACTGACAAGCTGAATAAATTGTTTCCACACAATGTTTTCTTTCATTCACTCCTTCAATCATCTACATTCTGTCACAGAGAAATCACATTAAATAGAGTTTAATTCTGGAGTCTGGAAAGAGAACATTTATTGCTGCACAACCTTTATTTTAAAATCCCTTTAATAGTCGGCAACAGATGTGGAACATGGAAATTGCTCTGCTTTATGTTTCTGTATTTTCACCACTCTCACTTATCACTTCGCTGACAGTTAATTTCAGGAACGATCTAATCAGCGAAATGCAAATTCATATGTGGCATTAAAGGAACTACATTGACGCTGTTTATTCATACTGCTCTTTATTCATGATATGTATTTTTTTAGGCGCCTGACAGGCTAATATTTGGAGAAAAGTGCTTCTGCTGCATGGATTCCAATAAAAAGTAATTCATTTGACATTTCCAAAAAGCAGCAGCACACATGTTAAAAAGGACTCCATCCTGGTAATATTCACAGACCTCAAACCTACTCCACTCAGGTTAATGGCGCCAAATCAATACAGCTAATTCAGGCTTTTCCATAAACAGGGTTTGTTTTTATTAACCCTGACTGGTGCTGAAGGAAAGGGTGAATCATGAAGGTTGTGATCTAATGTGAGCGTGTGTTTTCATGGGACTGGAGTACATGTTGTACCACGTATGCAGCCAGAGATGTCACATGGAAAGTGTGTGTTAACATCAGGCAGCTCCGACCACAGGCATGGTGAAAGGACACTGGCTCCTCACACAATACACTGATTCACAAGTGTCACAAATGAGCACAAATTACAGCAAAAAGATTTATTCATATGTTCTGGTGGGTTCTTTTGCTTGTGCCAGTGTGGTGTTGATTTAACGTGTTCTGCCAGAGCTTCAAATGTTCATTTATGTGCATGAAATCCTCCAGGGACGTTAATGGTGTATGGTTGATTTCTTTGAATATTTATCATCAGTTCCTAATGTTTGGTGAATGGGACTCTATTTTGGTGAGTTATACTTTAACCAATAAAGGCCCAAACAGTCACCAAACTGATCAACTGATGGAAAATGTTTAATAACTGTTAACTTTCTATTAATTATAGAAGAGGATTAAGGCCACTGGGGAAAAAAAAAACAAAACTAGAAGCACTCGGAGAGCGAAGACCTCCGCCAAGGCTGATCAGTGGCCCCCCCCGTGGGCCCCCCCACGCCAAGGAGGTTATGTTTTTGCCAGGGTTTGTTTGTCTGTCTGTCTGTCTGTTTGTCTGTCCGTTAGTGTGCAACATAACTCAAAAAGTTATGGACAGATTTTGATGAAATTTTCTGGTCTGCGCCCCCCCGTGGGCCCCCCCACCCCCGATCACCACCAAAATTAAATTGTTTCTTCCTTATCCCATTTCCAACAAACCCTGAAAATTTCATCAAAATCTGTCCATAACTTTTTGAGTTATGTTGCACACTAACGGACAGACAAACAGACAAACAAACCCTGGCAAAAACATAACCTCCTTGGCGGAGGTAATTAAGAACTAATATATTTTTGTTATTATTATTCTGAGAAAAAAAGTCAGAATTCTGACTTGTTTTCAGATGAGTAAAAGGTGAGTGAATGTCATTTTGTCAGCCTGATGTAATCATCCTGCATACCATAAAGCAAAAGTGACACTCACTGAATTTCAGGAAAAAGAATAAGAATCCTGAGCTCAGAATTCTGATTTTAATCTCGGAACTCTGACTTTTTTTTTTTTTCCTTCAGAATTCTGACTTTAATATCGTAATTCAGACTTTAATCTTGGAATTCTAACTTTTTTCTCAGAATTCTGACTTTAATCTTGGAATTCTGACTTTTTTTTCCCAGAATTCTGACTTTAATCCTGGAATTCTGAAATATTTGTATTATTAGTATTCTGAGATTAAAGTCAGAATTCTGACTTTTTTTCAGATGAGTAAAAGGTGAGTGCATGTTATGTTATGAAACTTGTGTATGTAAACTTGAAGAAAAACCCACTGATATCTGTTTCCCATTCTTTTGCTCATCTAATAGTTAAATGTCTTCCTCTGAAACCCCTCATTTATCTAAAAATTCACCTAAATCTGTCATTTTTTTCAGCCTGCTGTACTCCTGCACGCCATAAAGGAAAAGTGACACTCTCCCTGAATGTCAGATATATATATTTTTTATAATTCTGAAATTAAAGTCAGATTTCTGACTTCTTTCTCAGAATTCTGACTTTAATCTTGGAATTCTGACTTCTTTTCATTGAATGCTGACTTTTTTTTCCCTCAGAATTCTGCCTTTAATCTCTGAATTCCGCCTTTAATCTTGGAATTCTCACTTCTTTTCATTGAATTCTGACTTTAATCTTGGAATTCTTACTTCTTTTCATTGAATGCTGACTTTTTTTCCCTCAGAATTCTGACTTTAATCTCTGAATTCTGACTTTAATCTTGAAATTCTGACTTTTTTTTCTCAGAATTCTTTTTTTTCCTCAGAATTCTGCCTTTAATCTCGGAATTGTGACTTTAATCTTGTAATTTTGGCTTTTTTAAAAAAATCAGAATTCTGACTCTAATCTTGGAATTCTGACTTTAATGTTAGAATTCTGACGTTTTTTTCCCTCAGAATTCTGCCTTTAATCTTGGAATTCTCAGGGTTTTTTTTTTCTGTGAATTCAAAGTTTAATCTTGGAATTCTGACTTTTTTCACAGAATTTTGACTTTTTTTCCTCAGAATTCTAAGTTTAATCTCAGAATTCTGACTTTTTTGTGAGAATAATAATAAAAATCTACATACCGGACCTTAGCTGTTTTTTTTTTCCCAGTGGCCCTAATCCTCTTCTGTAATTAATCTTATCAGTATAGGTAAATAACTGAGGTAAAATGCTGTTTCTCAGCTTTAAGATCACATAGCCATTGTGTATAGTTGCCTATAACTTACAACAAAACATAGTAAAGACTAGATTTTAAAAACAAACTTTGCAGGCAGAGTGAAACTTTATCTTTGTTATCTGTTTCCATGTCTCTACTATAAGAAAGACTTAACTGTATGTGACTTATTATTGGATCGGGTCTGTTTAAAACCTGCATCACTGATTAAATTGAGGAAGTGAAGTACGTACAAGTAGGGAACAGATGTTTTGTTGAACTCACTGCAACATGGTCTTCCTCATTTGATGACTCAACTTTCAGGGTGTGATATGAATTTTTTTTTTTTTTTTTTGCACTTGTCCCTTTTGTGCATTTCATTCAGATGTAATGCAAGATAGTTTACTCAGTTACTCATGTTGCCTTTAAATGAATGATGTAAGACAGGAAACTGTTCTGGGCCATTTTAACTGTGCATCTTTGTGCTTGTGCTTGTCGGAAACATTAACCACAGGGCAGTGTTTGATGGTACACAGCTCTGCAGCAGTCATCAGGATGCCTGCATTTGTGTCTCAAAACGTAAACACGTGTTCTGCATATGTACGACACGTGCACAAATTAATACATCTTTGTAACAGCATGTGTGTGTGCAGCTTAAACTAGTGTACTTGAGTGTTTTAAAGCTTGCACACGCTCAGCTGTGTTACAAAAGCATATCGTGCCATGTCTTAACTTCCTGCCATTTTGAAACAGAACTCTTGCTAAACCACAGGTAGCTCACGTGACATGTCTTCTAACGTCTTTGTGCAGGTTTTGCGTCGTGCCGAAATACAAAACTTCTGTTCGGATCAATGAACCACCAGGTTTTGAAGTTCATTTTGCAATAACACTGACGAAAGACTGTGAAGGACAAACAGGAACAAAAAAGAGGAAGAGACCAACACAGAGGAAGGCAGTGGACAGAAAGGTGATGGAGGCGGCAGATAAAAACTGCACTCTGGACTCCAGCACGGATGGTGGTGAGTCTGCTACCACTCTTATATGTTTAGTTTAGTGAGCGAAACATGCAAAACACTGATCCTGAAGCTTGTGTTGAAGCAAATTATTTACTTTTACTGATGTTAATAGTCAGTGTCATACTGAGCAGTAGTTTAACTTAATGTTGCAGTAGTTAGGTAACATGCATTTATATTTTCATAGAAATTCAAGCAGCTAAATATGTATTTTTTGCCATTTATTGTGTATTTAAGGACTTAAACTACAAATATTGGGACTATCTCTCTATATCTATATCTATTTTTCATTTCATTTTTATTTCATTTTTATTCATTCATTCCAATCTAAATGATTGGAAAGGAGCAGGATGAAGAAAACTTTTAATACCTGCCCCTTTCTTGAAACATTTGCTCACATCAGATATGTTGCCATTACAATTATTACAGTAAACAGTTTACCTGATGGTCAATGCAAATAAAATATATCCAACATCCATAAATTGAATTATATCATTACATGCTTTTATAAAGCTTTTCTATTCTTTCTCTATACAAACTCTTAAACTGAAAAATATTTGTACAGCTCTTCTCTTCCACTGCCAAAGAATTCCACATCCTGACACCCACAACAGAAATACACATTTTCTTCACATTAGTCCGCACCCTTTGCTGTTTAAAATTAAACCTCCTTCTATGTTCTTCATCCTGTGATACTAAAACAAATAATCTCTGCAAGCTTGCAGGTAAAAGTCCGTTTCTTGCTCTAAACACAATCAGCAATGTCCAAAATTCAACCAACTCTTTAAACTTAAACAATCCTGATTTAATAAACAACTCATTTGTATGTTCCCTGAAATTAACATTATGCATGATTCTTTTTGCTCTTTTGTGTAATAAAAACAATGGTTCTGTGTTACTCATATATGTGTTGCCCCATACTTCAATACAATAACTCAAATACGGCA
Source organism: Sphaeramia orbicularis (assembly GCF_902148855.1). Lineage (NCBI taxonomy): Eukaryota > Metazoa > Chordata > Actinopteri > Kurtiformes > Apogonidae > Sphaeramia > Sphaeramia orbicularis. The sequence goes on along the minus strand of NC_043974.1, from coordinate 40,392,501 downwards.
GAATAAGTGAACAATACAAAATTCTCATTGCTTTATAATCCAACACATATTTTGCTTTACTCAATACAGAAATATTTTTAGACACCTTTTTTTAAACATAAGCAATATGGGACTTCCATGTTAGCTTGTCATCCACTATTACACCCAAAAAACAAATTTCTGAAACCTTCTCGATCGTAACCCCATTAATAGACAATGAAACATGTTCTTCCTTTTATCTATTTGTGAACACCATAAACTTAGGTTTATTCCAGTTCACAGATAATTTGTTTATATCAAACAATTTTTTGAGTTGAACCATCTTTTTTTCTATTTTCTGTACTAATGTTTTTAAATCATCACCTGAACAAAGAAAGCTTGTATCATCCGCGAACAAAATTATCTATCTATCTATCTATCTATCTATCTATCTATCTATCTATCTATCTATCTATCTATCTATCTATCTATCTATCTATCTATCTATCTATCTATCTATCTATCTATCTATCTATCTATCTATACTGTGTTTGTATATTTAGAGCTTTATATGTACATATTTATATATATGTTTCTGGTTTCAATCAGCTCTATATGTAAAGAGTCATGAGATAAGTTGTGTTTTTCTGTTGTATTCATCATTTCTTCCTGCTACTTTATCAAACTTGAATGAAGCGACTCTAACGCCCAATAATTTCCACCTGGGATTAACCCTTTCATGCATGAATCATGAGAACCTTAATCAAGATTTTTTTTTTTCCCTGAGTGTTTTTATTCCTCTTCAGGCACGAACGAAAAAACAATGCAATTGAAATTTTTGTAATCTATCTTTCATGGAGTTACAAAAATGTCCACTCAGCTGGACACCATAGATTTTATTTTAGAAGCAAAACAATATACTGTGTGAAAACTATGAAATGATAAAAACTGCTAATCTGATGTTTTCTCACATTTTAACATACTTTAATACTAGTTATTACTCACTTCATGGAGATAATCTGCAAAAAAACCCCAAACTGTTGATTACAGTCTAATAACAATTAACAGTTGATTTACACTCAAACATGTTAGTGGGTCAAAACATGGCATTAGAAATCTCTCTGACAGGACAGTTAGTGTTGCTAAATGACCCACAGTTTTACTTTTAAATTAATTTTTGCTTTAGTTGGACCATAAGGGGTTACCTAAAACAAGAAGCTACTTTATATTGAAATAAACGTTGGAATGGCAATCAATTAAAGTTCGCTCTCTGACGGGACATTATTGTGTTTTGACCCTCGTGCAGATCAGGTTTATCAAGAACAGCAACGTTACAGTAATGATATGAACTGCAGTGTATGGGATGGTGCATAAGTGTCCACTGTGTTGGCTGATATGGAACTAAAACAACAAAACCCATGAATATACAAGAGAGCAGCTGGAGAATAACTGTCCACTATGCAGGAAAGGGTTAATTAAGTATTCTGATTCTGATGATTCTGATACTGCTTATTTATTTATTTATTTATTGTGAATATTTATGCCAAATTTAGCATCAGTCTGTGAAGTTGATCCATAGATCCTGCATTTTAAAGACAAAGGGGACCAGTGGGCTGACACATATCCTAACAGAGATATGCTGTGGAGACATGTAAATATATGTTTTATTCTATATTCCTAAGCCTTCTATTTGGCCTAAATTCTTATTAAAAGAGGACTCACCACAACATATATTGTAAAGGTCAAATAAAATGAAAGAGATGAGAATGACTCCTGGAAAAGGTTTTTAGAGAGAAGATAATTTTAAGTCTATTGGAGTCAGGCTGGTTTTTGGGGACACATCTAGTAGCACCAGTGGAATCAGGCTTCAAGATACTTTCACACTGGTTTCACCTTGAAGTTTGGGTCGTTTCCCTTTGGCTTGGACTAAAAACTGAGTAGTATTCAAAGGTCAAAGGTTTAGGTCACTTTAAATTTGACAAATGTTTAGTGAAATAAAATAAAGTGATGGCCTTTTAATTTAAAAGATCTTAGATTAACTATATTCCTGCAATGCAGTACTGTAACTTGCCAAAGGAAAGATAAACTAAAGGTAATACCACAGAATAAACAGGTAACGGGTGCAGTTTAACCCTTTAACCCCTGACGTGTCTGTGGTGAGCGTTCTGAATGTTTGATTGATTTAAAATATTCATAAAAATTCAACCATTTGCTCAATAAGAAAAATGTCAAATCGTGCTGATAGAGTAAACCTTATCGTTTCCATAGACATCTGAGCATGCTCAGTGCACCCCCCACTGCCTGTGGAATAGGGGGCAAAACACAGAGCAGTGGATAAGACCGACTCACTATAAAAACAGACAATTTAAGCTTTTTTTTTTTTTTTTTACAACATTTTCCTTGTGGTTTTTTGTTTTTACTGTTGTTTCCAGTGTTGTGGTGATTTTCTTTTACTTGTTGACTGTGTTTTTACTGACTTTTGACCGTGTAACTGCTTTTTGAAGTTCAACCCAGGTGTCAAAAAGCAGATGGACTGATTTAGAAAACTAGAAAAGCACACGGAGAGCACAGACCTCCGCCAAGGCAGATCAAATAATATGTGATCCAATTTTTATGTAATGTATTGAAAAAAAAATTTTTTTTGTGTTTTTTGCATCCAAAAAAATGGTTTGTTTACATTACAAAGACAGTATTTAAAGGGTTAAAAAATGTGAGAATTATTGAGTATTTGGTATTTTTATTTATGGCTCAAGTTGATGAAATAGAAAAAAGTGTAAAAGAATTAAAAACAAACTGTATGAACATTTTTTGGACATTATTCCACAAGTGTGCAAAAAAGGCACACTTGGTGCTTAGTAAGGGCCTTGCTGGATGGGATACTGGAGGGTTGATGATGTAATTGTTATGGAAAAATGATAAATAAAGCTGTTTAAAATAAATAAATAAATAAATAAATAAAAATTATACATACAGATATATATATATATATATACATACAGATATATATATATATATATATATATATATATATATATATATATATACACGTCAGGGTAGAGACTGCGATCTGGTAGGATCGGCAATTCTACCAGTAGAAACTCCGATCAGAGTCTCTGACCCTAGCCCTAACCCTAACCCTAACCTGAGCCCTAACCCTAACCCGATCGGAGTTTCTAGTGGCAGGATCGGAGTTTCTACCAGTAGAGATTACGATCGGAGTCTCTACTGGTAGAATCGCCGATCCTACCAGATCGCAGTCTCTACCCTGACATATATATATACAGGGTGGGGAAGCCAAATTTACACCGAACATTTAGTTGTTTTTTTTCTCAGCAGGCACTACGTCAATTGTTTTGAAACCAAACATATATTGATGTCATAATCATACCTAACACTATTATCCATACCTTTTCAGAAACTTTTGCCCATATGAGTAATCAGGAAAGCAAACATCAAAGAGTGTGTGATTTGCTGAATGCACTCGTCACACCAAAGGAGATTTCAAAAATAGTTGGAGTGTCCATAAAGACTGTTTATGATGGAAAGAAGAGAATGACTATGAGCAAAACTATTACGAGAAAGTCTGGAAGATACTATTAAAGAAGAATGGGAGAAGTTGTCACCCGAATATTTGAGGAACACTTGCACAAGTTTCAGGAAACGTGTGAAGGCAGTTATTGAGAAAGAAGGAGGACACAGAATAAAAACATTTTCTATTATGTACATTTTCTTGTGGCAAATAAATTCTCATGACTTTCAATAAACTAATTGGTCATACACTGTCTTTCAATCCCTGCCTCAAAATATTGTAAATTTTGCTTCCCCACCCTGTACACACACACACACACACATATATATATATATATATATATATATATATATATATATATATATATATATATATATATATATATAAATATATAATTGTTTTTGATGGATAAATGTGTCATTTGTGTGTTTTGTACCCTCAGGTTTTGCGGTGCGCTGTACTGAAGAAGTCCTTCTGCCCGTCTTCACAGATGAGAGTCTGCAGGAGGCCATGGAGTTCCAACCCCCTCTTCTATCCAACACCATCCCTCCTGTCCTTCCAGAAATTAGACTGGTCCTACTGGGCAGAAAAGGTGCAGGGAAGAGTGCAGCAGGAAATACCATTTTGGGCAATGTGGGGGGATTTGAGAGTGGGAAGCCCACAGAGGAGTGTGTGAAAAGACGAGCAGATGTGGACGGGAGAAAAGTTACTGTGGTGGATACCCCAGGGTGGGAGTGGTACTACCCACTCAACAGCACCCCCACCTGGGTGAAGAGAGAGACGTTACGAAGTGTGTCGCTGTGTCCCCCCGGACCCCACGCTGTGCTGCTGGTGGTACGCTCTTGCGCTTCAGTCACCAAAGACTACATCAGAGAGATAGAGGAACATCTGGAACCTCTGGGAAAAGGGGTCTGGGATCACATCATGGTGCTTTTTACCAGAGGAGATGAACTGGGGCTGGGGTCCATGGAGCAGCGAATCCAGACCACAGGTCCAGGACTCCAGACGCTCCTGCAGAAGTGTGGCTACAGATACCATGTAGTGGATAACAGGAGCAGAGGAGATGGGACACAAGTCAAAGAGCTAATCAGGAAGTTGGAAGTGATGGTGGAGGGGAAGGAGGAGAGGAGTAAACATCTAGAGATGGACAGTATGGTTCTGTTGGGACTGGAAGCAGATGCCAAGAGGAGAGCCAGGGAGAGGAGGAAAAAACAGAGGCAGATGGAGGCCCAGACCCAGAGAGTGATCATCAAAGCATCTGTCATGAGTAAGTTCTTCAGACATGTTGAGTCCTTTCAAACACATGCACACTCAGTGGTGTAGTCCAGGGTAGACGGCGGTATGTGGAGTATACCCACTTATTTTTCAGTCAGCATTGGTTATACCAGTGGCAGCTGCTCGTCTTTCAGAGAGGGGAAGCTCATTGTCGGCTTACATCAAAAAAATTGTCAAGTCTTTTAAACATAAATTCGGCCCTCTGTTCCTTTTTAAGAGAATGGTCAGTGATCTTATCGTACACAGTAGGCGTCTTTTCCAGGGACTTGATAGTTAGTTCACTCTGACCTGGCCGACAGTTCAATTGATTTAACTATCTACAAAACAATATTAAACTCGAACAAGAAATGATTACATTATGGAACTGAAACAAGAAAACGCTGAAATTATGTTAAATTGAAAAAAGGAAGTACAATGAGTGTGTTTTATTTACAGTGCAAGAAATGAATGAGTAATTTCGTAGTGGTTTCTCTCTCGATTTCACACCCAGAATGCGCGACAGTATTAAACTGAACTGTGTCAAGTAAAGGAATATATCTCAAAATAGCTGTCAAGTCAAATGGGATTCAGCCTTTCGACTGATCCTCCAATCAGCACGTGGAAGCTCAGCATCCAGCCCGGCCGAGCTCCGCCCACAGCTCCATTCACCCCCAGAGACGCCGAGCGTCTGGGGGCGGGACAACATCGTGGCATTTATCCAATTACCGTCCAGTTTTGAGGCAATGAAAAAAACTGTTCCACTCAGTCCCATTGAAGTGCATGGACGCTGAGCGTCTACGGACAAATGCACTGAGCAGAGATCGAATGAGAAAACAGAGACACGGGAATGGAGGAGAAGTGAACAACATCGAGTCTGTTGGTTTGTGATAAAGCTGATTCTGAACAAACTTGTCTGTGAGATGAACGTGTTCTAACACATTTGTAGTCAATGAAATGTCAACACAACCGAACATATTTAACCATTTAATTTGAGTAATTTTAGGGAAAGCTGAGCTTCCCTTTCAGTCTGTGAGAAATCACCTCTGACGTATACCCACTTCTAAACCCCCCTCCTGATGTGCACCAGTCAGTCGTATCTGAGCCAAATTGCCCATGTTTTCCCTGAGAATGGTGAAGCCATGACCCGCCCTACTCTGCCTCTAATTGCCTTGTACTTGGTACCTTCACTGATTAGATTGGTTAACTTAAGGCATGAGCACTGATGAGCCAATCAGAGGCAGAGTAGGGCGGGTCATGCTGAGGAAAATATTGCTAATTTAGCTCTGCTCCTGATCAAATCATGATAATTTTATAATAGTGAGTAAATAATACAGATGAATTTCTGGGTAAATTAAATAGTGTAGTCTGACAAGTCACTGTTTCTAAAATGGTGTTTTTCTGGACTACTTAAAAAAAAAAGGGCAAAAATTGAGAGCATACCCACGTCTCCAGGGACCACTACAGCACTGAGCACAGTCAGACGCTTTATAGGTTCTATAGGGAATACAGTAAAATACTTTTTTATTAAGGTGTAGTTTAAGACCACATACCTGTATTAGTAGCATATTGCTTTTTTCTTTTTTTACTAAAAAAGAAAAAAAACCTCAGTGTTTTGGTCTCAATCCTCAGTTATTTCACTTTCAGTTCAGGCCTTGGTCTAAATTACAGACGAGGTTGCTGGCACTTATAGAACAGTAAACTTTTAAACATTACAAGGCAGCAAAAAGAAAAAGAAGAGGAAAGACACAAATACACAACTCGATCATATTCAGTTCTTCTGACCAAAAGGCAAATACTTCACCCATGAACAATAGAAAATAAATATACGTACATACCTAACTTTCTTTTTTTATTTTTCTGTGTAGAGTTGTATTACAGGTCATTCTGTTCTGTCATGTAGGCTTGACATCTGTTTTTAGTCTGAACCTCAACGTACTCAACTGTTTTGTAGCAAATATGGAAGAATGAACAAACTCCAGCAGTGCAGTGACTAAACAGAATATCCCAGCACTTTCTGACCACATTTCAAGAGGGAAATAGGTGAAAAGTTAGTTTTTAACATCACAAAATGTTGTTTCTGAGAAGATGGATTCGATGCCTAAATGCTGTTGCTGTCTATTTCACCAACTTTAGACAAAAAAACATTAACTCATAAAAACCCAAACATCCACTGATGATTAAACCATCTACTGATATGAAATGTTTAATACCTGTTGATCCACTAATCCTATCAATAGTGTAAAAGAAAGTTTGTCGTCTTTTCATGACCCATTTGGACGTTCAGAGGCTCTGTAGTTACCATGGAAACACCGTCATCTTCTACAACATTGATTCACCAGTAAAACCCATGGAGTTGGATCAATGACAGAGAATGTAGATGCTTGTTTTTATGTTCAGTTATTGATATATTTGCTGAAAAAGTCACTTTTTCTTCAGTTTTCTCTGTTTTTGACATAATAAGCCTCAACTTTACTCTGAGGTTTTATGATCATCTACATCAGGGGTCACCAACCCTGATCCTCCAGATCTACTATCCTGCATGTTTTAGATCTTTCCCTCTTCCAGCACACCTGACTGGTGTTATCAGGCTTCTGCAGAGCTTGAAGATAGGCTTATCATTTGAATCAGGTGTGTCGGAAGAGGGAAACATCTAAAACATTCAGGATAGTAGATGTCGAGGACCAGGGTTGGTGACCCCTGATCTACATGATAAGTAAGTTAAAATATGAAAATATCTGATTTTCACTGGGAAAAAAACTGCAAAGTACAGAGGATAATATTATAATAAATGGTGATCAATAACTCAAGGAAGGTTAAATAGAGAGAAACAATCATTTGGGAACAGCCGCAAAAGTAGCCTCGAGTCTTTATGGGTTAAGATCAGGGGTCGGCAACCTGCGGCTCTGGAGCCACATGCGTCTCTTCATCCTCCTTGTAGTGGCTCCTCCCTTTACTGCGGTCAAGCCAGCCGCCATTCTCCTCTGCATGGTCAAACCAGCCATTCGCGTTTTTCTTGTGCGCTACTCATTCGACAATTATGGTAGATGAGCTGCATGGAGTGAATGTGCCTTCCGGAACACTAAAGTAAGGGCTCGTTTATGCTCTACGTTAAAGACGCAGACGGACAGAGGGTTCTGTCCATCCTTTGTATACTACTCACGTAACTCTGTCTGTTTTCCGGGAGCTTGAGGATGTGAACCCAGACAGAGAATATGGAGCAGTACAACTGGGAACTGCGAAGGAAGTGTTGAGTTTTGAAGAGAATTGTCTCCATAAATAGCAATACTTTTCATAGAGCGACTGTATGAGTATGAGTACTGTGTACTTTTGGAGTAATCCTACAACAGATTCCCTTCCAAACTCCAAAAGTGTTTGTTTTTTCATCTGAAATAGGCTTTAAGACTAAATTCAATGATGAATAAAATCCATTTTTCCAGTAAGCACCTCATGAATTTGGTATATTTGGTATTAGTACTTCATATACTATTAGCACATACACTATGAACTACTTTTACTGTGTGCTTTTAGAGTAATTATACTCCTGAATCCATTCCACACTACACTTCTGTTTGTTACCTCCACCAGGAGGTATTGTGATCACTTTGCGTTGTGTGTTTGCGTGTTTGTTTGTTTGTTAGCAAGATAACTCAAAAAGTTATGGATGGATTTTCATGAAATTTTCAGGAAATGTTGATACTGGCACAAGGAACAAATAATTAAATTTTGGTGGTGATCGGGGGGGTCTGTCTTGGCGGATGTCTGCGCTCTCCGAGTGCTTTTCTAGTTGTATTCAGTGGTTGTAACAGGTAAAATGTAAAAAAAAGATTAAAACTTTTAGAAGTTTATAAGCTCTATTATGTTTTGTGGCTCCAGACTATTTTTTTGGTGGAAGAGGGGGCAAAATGGCTCTTTTGATAATAAAGGTTGCAGACCCCTGGTGAAGATCCTTCTTTTTCCCTTCCAGGTGACAGTCTCCAGGTCTCAGAACTTGCACATCAGTCCTTCTCCAAGAAGCCTCGCCGTCTGCCTGAGGTCAGACTGATCCTTCTTGGGGAGCGTGAAACAGGAAAGAGTTCTGCTGGGAATACCATCCTTGGTAAAGTGGACTTCTTCCAGACAGGCGTGGTGACAGAGGAGTGCGTCCGTCAACAGGCGGCGGTGGCCACGCGGCAGGTGACGGTGGTGGATACGCCGGGTTGGGAGGGAGGAATAGCAGGGACCACGCTGGACAGAGTCAAAAGGGAGATCGTGGCTAGCGTGGCTTTGTGTCCTCCAGGTCCACACGCTCTGCTGCTGACTCTGAGAGTGGACACACTTGTGAGGGCTGGACATGTGAGGGAACACCTGGAGCTTCTGGGCGAAGGCGTTTGGAGACACACCATCCTATTATTCACCCACGGCGATCAGCTTCGAGAGGGTGTCGACATCAAGCAGCACATCCAGAGCGGTGGCAGGGATCTGCAGTGGCTTCTGGACATGTGCAAGGGAGGTACCATGTCATCAGCAGCGGAGATGGACCACAAGGAAGTGCCGGCAGCACAAGGGTGATGGAGCTCCTGGAGAAGGTGGAAGAGATGGCGGCGACAAATCGGAGTGAAGCTTTCTCTGGTTTGGTTGAGGAGGTTAAAGACTTGAGTCAGCAAAGGAATGAAAAGTTCAACCAGAGACTCAAGGACATGCAAGACAAGATGCTCCACCAAGAGGCGGAGTTAAAGAATATGAGGGAGAGAGAGATGAAGAACTTCAGGTGGTTCTTTGACCGGCGGAAAAAAGTAAAGTCGCCCGGGAAGGCTGATGTTCAAAGAGAGGATGATGAAGATGAGGACCGGAGGAGCTCGGACAGGAACATCGGTGAGCTAGAAGAAAGGATGCGACTACTGACAGAGGATAAAGAAAGAGAAATTCAAGACCTAAATGTAGAATATGAGCGAATTCTCACAGCGTTACACCAAAGCAGACGAGAACAGGATGAGGCGACGCTTAATTCAGAGCTCAAAGAGAGGGAAATTGATGAGTTGAAAGAAAGAATCGATGAGCAGCAAATGAAGTTGCTTGAACTCGAACGCGCTGTTGTCGAAAAAGAACACGAGAGGAAGCAGAGGGAGCATGCTATTAAAGAGAAACAGCAAGAGTGGGAGAGGGTGGTACACAAATTAGAAGAAAATATAGAGCTGGAGAGGAAGGAGAAATCAGAGTGGAGGCAGAGAGATGATTGTTTAAAAGCAGAAATGGACGAGGCTAAACGAGTCTGTGAGGAAAAAGCCCGAGAAAAAATCAGGGAGATGGAAGAACAGATGAGACGAGAGCTGGAGATCAAACTGCTTGAAAAAGACAAAGAATGGGAAGAAGTGAGAAAGAAAGACTGTGAAGAAAAGCAGATAACACTGGAAGGTGTCAAACATTATGAAAAAGATATGGAGAGGAAAATGGAAGAGATGACATTTCAGCATCAGAAAGTGATACAAGAGAAAGAAAAAGAGATAGAGGGGATTAAAGTACAGCATCAGGAGGATACAAAAAGAATGACAGAGGCAATGAAAGTAAAATACCAAGAAGAGTTTGAGGCAAAGTTGAAAGAAAAGGCAGAACAACACGAGAGTGAAATGAGGGATGTACAGAAAGAAAAAATGAATGAGATCAAAGAACTGAAAGAAAAGTTTGCAAAAGAAACCGAGGAACAGATGTTTGCAAAAAAGAGAGATTTAGCAGAATTGGAGCAAATGCATCTTGTCCAAATGCAAGAGAAAATGCAAGAAAATGAAAAGGAGAAAGAAATTATTTTTGAAAATCACAAAAGGGACTTAGTTGAAAAGATGCACGAGAAAGAAAAAGAGATAGAAGGGATTAAGTTACAGCATCAGGAGGATACAAAAAGAATGACAGAGGCAATGAAAGGAAAAATCAAAGAGTTGGAGGAAAAGTTGAAAGAAAAGGCAGAAGATATGGAGAAATTAAAACAACAGCATGAGAGAGAAATGAGGGATGTACTGACAGAAAAAATGACTGAGATCAAAGAGCTCAAAGAAAAGTTTGCTAAAGAAACCGAGGAACAAATGTTTGCGAAAAAGAGAGATTTAGCAGAATTAGAACAAATGCATCTTGTCCAAATGCAAGAGAAAATGCAAGAAAATGAAAAGGAGAAGGAAATAATTTTTGAAAATCACAAGAGGGACATAACTGAAAAGATGCACGAGAAAGAAAAAGAGATAGAGAAGATTAAAGTACAGCATCAGGAGGAAATGTCCAAAAATGTTTGTGAAACAAAACGAATGATGGAGGCATTGAAGGAAAAATACCAAGAAGAGTTTGAGGAAAAGTTGAAAGAAAAGGCAGAAGGTATGGAGAAATTACAACAACAACATGAGAGTGAAATAAGGGATGTTCAGACAGAAAAAATGAATGAAATCAAGGAGCTTAAAGAGAAGCTTGCTAAAGAAATCGAGGAACAAATGTTTGCAAAAAACAGAGATTTAGCAGAATTGGAACAAATGCATCTTGTCCAAATGCAAGAAAATGAAAAGGAGAAAGACATTATTTTTGAAAATCACAAGAGGGACATAGCTGAAAAGATGCACGAGAAAGAAAAAGAGATAGAAAAGATTAAAGTACAGCATCAGGAGGAAATGTCCAAAAATGTTAGCGAAACAAAAAGGATGATGGAAGTATTGAAGGAAAAATACCAAGAAGAGTTTGAGGAAAATTTGAAAGAAAAGGCTGAAGATATGGAGAAATTAAAACAACAACATGAGAGAGAAATGAGGGATTTACAGACAGAAAAAATGAATGAGATCAAAGAACTCAAAGAAAAGTTTGCAAAAGAAACCAAGGAACAAGTGTTTGCAAAAAACAGAGATTCAGCGGAATTGGAAAAAATGCATCTTGTCCAAATGCAAGAAAAAATGCAAGAATATGAAAAGGAGAAGGAAATTATTTTTGAAAATCACAAGAGGGACATAACTGAAAAGATGCATGAGAAAGAAAAAGAGATAGAGAAGATTAAAGTACAGCATCAGGAGGAATTGTCCAAAAATGTTAGCGAAACAAAAAGAATGATGGAGGTAATGAAGGAAAAATACCAAGAAGAGTTTGAGGAGAAGTTGAAAGAAAAGGCAGAAGATATGGAGAAATTAAAACAACAACATGAGAGTGAAATTTGGGATTTACAGACAGAAAAAATGAATGAGATCAAAGAACTCAAAGAAAAGTTTGCAAAAGAAACCGAGGAACAAATGTTTGCAAAACAGAGAGATTTAGCAGAATTGGAAGAAATGCATCTTGTCCAAACGCAAGAGAAAATGCAAGAATATGAAAAGGAGAAGGAAATAATCTTTGAAAATCACAAGAGGGACATAACTGAAAAGATGCACGAGAAAGAAAAAGAGGTTGCTGTGTTGAAACAACAGCATCAAGAAAATATGGAAAGAAAAATAACTGAAATTGAAATATTGATGAGAGCTGAACACCAGGAGGAAATGGATAGAAAAGTGAATGATAAGGTGGAAAGAGTAGAGCGAGAGTGTGGTTACAGAATAAACGATTTAGAGGCAGAGAAACAGAATGAGTTGGAAAAGCTCAAACAACATTTAACAAAAGAAGCTCAGAAGCACTTACAGGAAAGTAATAGAGAAATAAGAGAGCTGGAAGAAAAGTATGAGGCAAAAATGCTTGAAAATGAAAAAGAGAAGGAGATGTTGATCAAAAGTCATGAAAAAACTATTTCACAACAAATGCAGGACAGAGATAGGCAGATAGATGAGTTAAAAAGTCAACATGTGAAGGAAATGAAAGCAAAAACCCAAGAGTATGAAAGAGAAAAAGAAAAGTACGTCTTGAATCACAACAAAGATATGGAACAAAGACTGTCGGAGAAGGAAAAACAGATAGAGGAAATTAGAATGTCGGTAAAAGAACTGAGAGAAAAACTGCAGCAAAAGGAAGAAAAAGAAATGGTTCATCTGAAGTCCATAAAAGACATTGAAGAGCAAGTAAAAGAAAAGGAAGGAGAGGCGGGTATTCTGAAAGACTCTTTTGAAGAAATACAGCAAAAGCTCCGACAGACAGAGAAAGAGAGAGAGAAAGACCATTTAAATTACAAGAAACAGATCGAACAAAAGCTAGAAGAAAAAGACCAAACAATCGAACAGCTTAAGCAGCGTATAAAGGATGTTGATGAAATCCTGCGAAGGAAGAACAAAGAGATCGGTGAGACAATATTAAATCAACAGAAACAGCTGGAGGGATAGAGAAAGGGAAATGGAGGAGATGAAAGTACAGCTTTTACACGAAATAGAAAGAAAAGTGACAGAGAAGGAAGGTGAGATCGAAAGTGTGAAACAGCAGGCTGATGCCAGGGAGAAAAGGTGGACAGAAGCTCAAAGAAAGAAGGATGAGAAAGATCAAGATGAGGTGAACAGGCTGATGAAAATAATAGAAAATAAAACAAAAGAGGTAGCGGAAGCGCAGAGACTTGTGATGCTAAGAGAAGCCGAGATCGCTGAGGTGACGAAAGCGACTGAGAACTATTTACGAGATATTGAAGAGTTAAAAGAAAGCAATAAAATGATCATGGAAAAACAGGAGCAGGAGAGGAAAAGTGAGGCAGAAATGATTGAAAAACTGCAGAAGAAAGTCAACGAGCTGGACCTACTGAGGCAGAGAGACGCCGAAAAGGAGCAAGAGATCGTCAAAATGAGGCTAACAACTGAGAAAACCAAAACGGAGCTGAAAGAGTTGTTGGAAAAGATGGAAAGAGAGATGACAAGCATGATTCAGGAGTATGAGAGTAGAAGTGAAGAAGTAGAGTTAGTTGTAAAGGAGAAAGAAAGCACATTAAAACATCTGGAGGAAAAACATCAGCGAAGTTTGTCAGATGTCGCAGAGAAGTACGAGGAAAGTCAGAGGAAGCTGGAGGAACTGCAGGAGCAAAATGAGAAGATGAGGAAAGAGACTGAAAATCTCCAAATAAAATGTGATAGATTAAGAGAAGAGTGTGAAGCGCAACGAGTAGAAAAAGACGAGTACAAAGAGCGACTCAAAAGCAAAGAGTCTGAAATCAACCAAATTCATAAAGACAAAGATCAAGAGGTCAGGACAAATGATGAACTAGGAAAAAACATGAAGGAGGAAAGTGAAGTTGGGAGTCAAAATGAACAGTTACTGGAGGCGAACAGCCAAGACGACCCAATTAGAAGAGGTTTGTTGGAAAGGGAACGAGAGGTAGAAGAGAAGGAGAAGATTCTGAGTGGAAATGAAGCCGAAATGAGCAGAAAAAGACATGAAATCGATGCAACAGCGCAACAATTTGAGGAAAAAATGAAAAGACTTCAAAGTAAAGAGGACGAGTTGAGACAATGGGAGTTGAGTCTACAGGTAAAACAAAAGGAGCAAGAGGAAAAAGATGACGATCGAGAGGAATTTAAAGTGAGAGTGAGAGCTATCGAGCAAAAGGAAAGGACGCTAGATAAGTTGCTTCAAGCTCTAGAAGGCAAACAGAAGGAGTTAAGCTCTCACGGTCAAGACCTTCAGAAGAAAGTCAAAGGTTTACAAGACCATGGCAAAGAGTTAAAAGATCGAGAGTACCACTTAAGAAGCCAAGAACAAGAGCTGCTCGACTGGACGTCCAAACTGCACGTCCAAAACGAGCACGTGAGTTCGACGACTCAACAGTTGGATGAAATGGGCCGAGATTTGGCTCTGCTGAAGGAGGAACTCTCCCGAAAAGAGAAGAATTTAAAAATGTCATTTCAAAAACTCAACAAGTGGGAGCAGAATCTTCAAGAACGAGAGGCGGAAGTCTGTAAAAGAGAACCGAAGCGACCGAGAGATTTGGAAAACGGACAAGACGAGACCGATGAGAGGTATTTAATGTACCGAGAGATCAGTGCAGTGGATGTAAAGGGCAAGAGGGGAAAGGAAAAAGAGTCAGATGGAGGGACCACCACAGAGGAATGGGAGGATCAGAGGATGGAAACAGCCTCGTCAGCATCACAAAGCAATAACTGTCACTTTGAAACACTAGAAGAGATTGACGTGACCAAAGAAAAGGAAGAGGTTGGAGATAGTGTAGAAACGCAGCAGGAAATTGACGAGCAAGAACAAGACAGTGCAAGGGTTATCGGGAATACCAAGGTGGTACCTCTGACTCAGGGTCACCGAAGATCAAACAACAAAGAGGCCTTGACGGTGTTGATGCTGGGGGAGTCGTGGTCGTCCCGGTCACCAGCAGGAGTCAGCATCCTGGGCAGAGAAGCATCCACCCTCAGGCCTTGGAAGGGTCAGATAGCCGGGCGACTCGTTACTGTCATAGAACCACTCGGACTGAAGTGGCGACACGGACCGGATGCGACTAATCCGGCGAGACAAAACATTCTGGAAGGCATGTCCCGGTGCAAGGCCAGGCCTCATGTTGTCCTCCTGATCATACCTGCCTTTTTGACGTGCACGCACAAGTACAGAAGAGCGGTGGAGGAGCACATGAGTTTACTGGGGGAAGCGATCTGGAAGCGCTCCATGGTTGTGTTCACATGGGGAGAAACTTTAGGCGTGAGCGCAGAGCAACACATTCTGAGGAACAGGGAACTCATGAAGCTGGTGGATAGATGTGGAGGCAGGTACCATGTACTGACCAGAGACAAAAACAACTCTGTAATTGAAGGATTATTCGAGAAAATAGATGATATAGCAGCCTTAACCTCCTAAGGACTAGCATAGCGTCAATGCTATCTTCTCAAGTTTTATATACAGTAAGCGATAGTTTGCTGCAAAACAAATCTACCCACGGGGACAAATAAAGTTACCTTGAACCTTGATATAACATCAAGTAAATTGTGTGACAAAACTGACATCCTATAACCATAATCTTGCCGATCAATAAGCACAGACAACACCAACAACTCTCTTATCGCATATACATAATAATACAATAACAACTTGTTGAAACTGACTGAGCAAACATGTCTATTTAATCCAGAAAAAAACTAAAGTTGCTCTATTTACTTCAGTGTGTTTCCTGTTACCAGTGTGCACAGACAACTTTGAAGCAGATGTGTTTATCAGTGGTGGGTGTTAAACTCTGGAATTCTCTTTATAATGAGCTGAAGGACTGTAAAAAATATATTCCATCTCAAAAAAAGTGTATAAAGACAGAACAACAAGATTATGTGAACAGTTATAAGTTTTTACATTTTGCTTCGTATTCGTTTTTGCATCTTGTGACATATTTATTTACTTATTTTGGTCTGGTATTGTAATTGTTTTGCATCATTTCACCAGCTATATATTTACCTATGTTTTGTTTGCTTTGTACTTCCTGGATATGTAGTTTTGCACTTGGTTTTGTATTCATTTTGTATTATCTTTGGATGTATTTTGTTTGGTTTGTCTGACTTTATAGCTAGCTGTGTATAGCTAACCATTAAGGTTATTATTATTTAGAAAGGAGCAGGAAATATAAGATTTGGGTGTGTAACTGTTTGTTCACCTGATGATTATTGAATGTCTGCTGATGAAATGCACATCCGTGAATGAAATAAACGGGAAAAAAAAAAGTTTGACTGGTCCAGTGTGGTTCTCAATTGACCTACCCGGAAAAATAAAGGTTAAATAAATAAATAAATAAATATGGTTGTAACATGACACGACATGTGTATACAGCTTCAGAGATAATTATGAGACCACCTATAAACTCCCTTCAACGTAACTTTTTGATAATCTGTTCTTGGAATATTGTTTCCTTGTTATTTCTCAACATGTACAAGCAACATTTATGTTAACTGCAATTTTTTTTTGTCATCCATAGTATACAGCTTATTTAATTCCTAAAACTGTAACATTTTATTTATTAATTTTGTTCACTTGCACACACCAAAAACCCTGATAACACAGTTATGACAAATGTTTACTTTTCACTATTTTTGTGACAGTGGTTCAATAATTATTTCTAACTGTATGTTGACATAGACATTGTACGACTACAGTGAGTGGAGTGGGATTTGCTGTTTATTTCATAGTGAGGTGCAGATAAAAAAAAGAAGAAATTAAACATGACAAAGCAAATTGTTAGCCTTAAAGCATAATTACCTAAAGTCATTTTGTTTTCAGGTTAAAGCCAATGATGAAAAATTAATCAGCAGTGTTAGGAGAGTAAATTTACACAGATATCACAATCTGGCCAAAGTTTAACGAAATCATATATAACATAACAGATAACAGGTTTTAAAAATATTTTTCTTAATTTCACATGTATTATTGTTCTGCTGGTAAATGTTAAGACTGTGAGTGTTTAATTATTGAGTTACTCCATAAAAACTATATTCTTTCAGTGGCCATTTTATTTAATTTTTTTCAATTATGGTATGATCACACAAGCTGTTTTTTGGTGACTTTACACTGTTAAAGAAAGAAAGAAAGGGGAGATTTCTCTGAATCATACGATGTGTAACATGTGATACGAACTTGAAGAATAAGCTCAGGATGGATAAAAAAAATAAAAAACACAGGACACATACAGGCATTTCTTTGTCTATGTAGTGAGCCTACATACATACAGCTGGACGACAAGACATGACACGATAGATAGATAGATAGATAGATAGATAGATAGATAGATAGATAGATAGATAGATAGATAGATAGATAGATAGATAGATAGATAGATAGATAGATAGATAGATAGATAGATAGATAGATAGATAGATAGATACTTTATTGATCCTTTGCAGGAAATCATTTGGTTACAACAGCAGTAAAAACACACTGACTCATCCTAACAGACAACCAACATTGGAGACACAAGGTAAGAAGTGGTTAAAAAAAATAAAGAATAAAAGATATATGAAATATGTAATATGTACAGCAAAAGTAAGGTAAAATAATAGGATAAAACACCTGTAAGTATGCCCAGCATACAATAATTTTTGCTCAGCAATATTAAAAATTGCTGAGCAATATAAAAAAATATGGAAAAACTTGGATGTGAAATGTAAAAGTGCATTTTAACCTGTTATAGTTCACTTATAGAAATACTCCGAAATTCAAAATTTCAACCTTAGTGTGTTACTGGAGGACATCACAAGACTTTATTACTTCTGTGAAAATTTTTTATTATGTATGTATTATGTATTTTTTATTATTATGTAGAAAATCAAGGACAATGAAGTTACTATATTTAGTTCCTTACCTGTATGTGGCCAAGTAAATATAAAAAATACACGTAATATGAAAGGAACATGTATTTTAGAATATTAGAACATCACTTTCATAACATTAGACCCACATCAGTGCTGGTCCAGACCCCTGTCCACATCCACATGATCCCTTTGAACATCATTCCTTACATTAGTCCCATTACTTCATGGTACCTAACAAAGCAGGTCCACTCACTGTCCATGCAGAGGTGGACCTTACAGACCCTGTAGACCACTTTGGACCTCAGATTGTTGACTCACCGTCCTCACTGGAACTGTCACTGTCACTGTCACTATCTTTTAATGTATGTGGAATTGACCGAAAATAGTCACAGGGTTCAGATGTGAATTTCTATAAATAAAAACATCTTACTTGAATGTTATTTTTTCAGAAGCGAAAAAACCAAAACAAAACAAATTGCGCATAGGAACCTTGGATGACCTGCACCGCAATCGACTGTAAAGAACAACTTCTTGACTCCGTCCACCAGATGGGGACCTTGTGTCAGAGTAGAGCCGGCTCTCAGACCTCGGCAGTAATCAGTGTTGAAAGCTGACAAGGAGTTGATGGTGAAAGTCGAGTGAAGCTAGTCAAATATTCTTTTAATCATGTTTTACAATTTTCTGTGTAAATGGCTACTTTTTAAAAAGAAGACTACACAAAAAGCCCGACTCATAGGCCTTGTGCTCCTTCTTGACTGGAGGCATTTCAGGAGAACCAAACTGTCTCGCAATTATAACCCCAGGGAGCCTCCCACATGCTGAGAGGACTCCTGCTTTGACAAGTAAATTATGACTCTTGATGAGAGGAGTAGAGCTTTCTCAGAATGCAATTTTTGATAGCCAGGAAAATGCGGCTGGATATATACAACAACTTCCATCATCCGCCCGAGCCAGATGCAACATCCAAAAACACTCATGTGCAATCATCAGGCTAATAATTATGGAGTGTGAGTGCTGGTCTGTATCCAACATGGCAGCAATGTTTTTTAATCTGTCCATTCAATGGGAGCTGCCTTTAGAGGCGAGATGAGAGGGTGTTGTGTCAAGATGGATCCCTGCTTCTTTGATCATCTCGGCAGGGTGGGACTGTTTTTCAAAATGTCTGGGGAGACATTAGGCGAAGAAAAAAGTCGACAAATTGCTGTTGATTCCAGACATAATTTTCATACATTTTAGGGTAATGTTTTTAAGATATCAGGTACCCAATGAAAAGTCAGTCATAATATGTCATAAGCAACGCCCTGTTTCACTTTTTAAGTCCTCAGATTCATCATCGCACAGTTCATTTACAGTGGCACCATTGATTATAAGCTTGGATTGATTACATAGTGCACTGCACCATTTCAAAGACCTGGTCATTAGCGGTTTAGTTTGAAACATTTACGGCCGCAACAAATGTAATGTCTTGGAGAGTGCAGGCAAAAAAACTGCATTATTTAAAAGTGTTAGTGGCAATTCAAGTAAAATGAACTTTCTTCTTAATAATAGACATCCAAACTTATCAGAGACAACAAAGAGGGGTGTAACACAAAATTACAAAATGACAAAATTCAGAGCTTTTTACATGAATCGTCTCTCTGGGGCCCAGACCATTTACTCCTTTAATCCATGGTCCATGTCTCTCACATATTGTTGAAATCCCTTCAGTAACACTTGATGTACAAACAACATAGTTAGCATTGTTAGTCATCTATGAATTATGTGTTGTTAATTTTTATAACCGTATTATTCGGGTAAATATATTAGTTTGCATGAGCACCATTGGTTAATGATCACTAGACTGTTAGTTGTTTCGCTGCTAGTTAATTAATTCAATAAACATGCACACCCTTTAAATAAGCATTAGCTAGTATTGACTGGAAGCTATATGTACTATGGTATATCGTTAGCCTCATAACATAATTGCTTAAGTCATACTTTTGGCCAAACTGTGACATCTGCTTCACTTTACTAACACTGCTGCTTCATTTTATGCACATATCACAATTTAGCCAAAAATATGACTTAGGTAATTATGCTATGAGGCTAACGATATGTAAACTACTAGTCCAAGTTTCCCGGTGCAAAGGTTAATTTTGCAACTTAATTCACTTTTTTTGTATAAGCAGAAGAAGATGGATGGATTTCACTTTTCTGTGACAACCTAAATCAGGGGTGTCAAACATACAGGCCATGGGCCAAAACTGGTCCGCCAAAGGGTCCAATCCAGCCTGTGGGATGAATTTGTGAGGTACAAAAATTACCCTGAAGGTATTAACAATCAATCATTTCAGTTCAACCACATAAAGTGTGTGTGTATGTATATGCGTGTGTGTATGTATGTATGTGAATGTGTATGTATATGTGTGTGTGTATGTACTGTACGTATGTATATGTACATGTATATGTATGTGTGTATGTATGTATGTATATATATGCATGTATGTGTGTGTGCATGTATATATGTATGTATGTGTGTGTGTGTGTGTGCATATATGTATGTGTGTATGTATGTATGTAAGTATGTGTATGTGTATGTATGTGTGTGTATATATTTATGTGTATGTGTATGTATGTGTGTATGTATGTATGGATATGTATGTATGTGTATGTGTGTGTGCATGTATATATGTATGTATGTATGTGTGTGTATATGTGTGTATGTATGTATGTGTATGTGTATGTATGTGTAATTATGTGTGTATGTATGTATGTATGTACGTATGTGTGTGTGTGTATGTATGTATGTGTGTGTATGTGTGTATGTATGTATGTGTGTATATATATGTATGTGCGTGTATGTATGTATATGTATGTATGTATGTATGTGTGTGTGCATGAATATATGTATGTATGTATGTATGTATGTGTGTGTGTATATATGTGTGTATGTATGTATGTGTGTGTATGTATGTGTAATTATGTGTGTATGTATGTATGTATGTATGTGTGTGTATGTGTGTATGTATGTATGTATATGTATGTATGAATGTGTATGTGTATGTGAAAATGATAAGTGAGGTTAACTATTTACAAATGATAGCCTGTCATGTGGCGAGGGGGTGGGATTAAATACATTATACTTCCTCCCACTCCTTTTCCAATATGCAAATGAGCTAATGTTTTGTTTTCATGCATATGTGTAGGTTTTTCATGTTCTGTTGCAGTCTGTTTTATTTCTGGGGACTAAAGTGGGATCACTTTGTATTGCTGCATATTCGAAAAAAAAAAAAAAACTAAACTGAAAACCTAAGTTGAAAGTTTTAGTAAAAGAATGAAAAGGGATTCTGAATTCTTGGATGTTCGGTCTGTTCCTTTTAAGACACAGAAACGCGATAAGATGCATCTTCTAGAAAGAGGAAAAAACACATCCTTTAACCTTTAACTGGTAATCAAAAATCAGTGTCAGAAGGGTTCAGGAATGTAGATTTGAAAAGGACATGAAATGTGTTTTTAAGTAAACTGACCCCCAGCAGCCCAAACAGGATTTGTTCTTTCCATCCAAGGTCAGAAAACATCTCTCCAGAAATCAAAAATCCCCGTTCTATCCGTCGGTTCAGAGGTGAGTCCTTGCTCCGTATCAGCTTTGTTGCACTGAATGGTGCAAACAGTGAGTATTGAAACCACTCCTAGGCACTCAGTTTGGTTTTAGCTGGCATTAGTTCAGATTAAGGCAACATGGTAACCCTAATTTATCTTTATTTGGAGCCTTTTAAGGCCCTGAATGAGGCTTTTTGGGAAATATGGATGAGGCCACATTTACATGCACTACAATAGTCAGGAACAACCAATCATGTCGACAAATGTTGGAAACAAAATTACTGTGCTATGTTAAAACAGAAGTTAATGGTTGGGCTGATTTCTATTAAGGTCCATGCACTCTCATTTGAATAATGGTCTGTCTAGCAATGTTTTTTTTCCCCAGTACTTGACCTAGGAAGGAAATAAATGTTATTCCGCTTTAACACCTCCATTAATATTCAAGTGGCTTTAATACTCCAGGTTTATTTGCAGCCCACTGTAATTAGCACAGCAGTCTGGAAGCAGTTCATGGTAAATCATGTTCTGATTGCGGGGAGGAAAAATGACGGGTTTCATTACAAAGACAACACAACCATTGTAAGAAAAAGCCACCTCACATGAGATGTATTTAGAAAAATAAAAATGATTATTATTAAAGGCCAATTACTTGTACACTGTGGTTACAGTTTACCAATAAATGTGGATTTGTTGAATGTGCTGTCAACTGGGGTGGATTTCAAGAAACTATCGGCTTTGAATCAGACTGTTTAGTCCAGTGGTTCCTAACCTTTTTTGGCTCGTGACCCCATTTTAACATCGCAAATTAATGGCGACCCCAGACATTCAAAGCGGAGACTTTTTTTTTTGCTAAAATTAATTTTGTTTTGATCATGTAAAGTATGTTGTACTATGTTGCAAATAAACATTAATTTTAGACAACATTTAGGCTATATAATGCGTATAATGCATCTTTTAAAATTTTTTTATAAGGAAAAGTGTGTGGTGTTTTAATTATAATAACATATTGGATCATTACAACATATTTTACCTTTTAATAATTTTGGCTAGCTAGCTAAAGAACGGCTAAAATGAGATAAACGGCAGGTAAAAGGTGGCGCAAGTGTCAAACATTACTAACACTAGTTCGATCAGTCAGTAAGTCAGCCAGCTAGCCAACCAACCAACCAGTCAGTCAGTCAGTCAGTCAGTCAGTCAATCAGTCACCAACCAACCAACCAGTCAGTCAGTCAGTCAGTCACCAACCAACCAACCAACCAACCAGTCAGTCAGTCAGTCAGTCAATCAGTCACCAACCAACCAACCAGTCAGTCAGTCAGTCAGTCACCAACCAACCAACCAACCAACCAGTCAGTCAGTCAGTCAGTCAGTCAATCAGTCACCAACCAACCAACCAGTCAGTCAGTCAGTCAGTCACCAACCAACCAACCAGTCAGTCAGTCAGCCAGCCAGCCAGCCAGCCAGTGACCAACCAACCAACCAGCCAGCCAGCCAGCCAGCCAGCCAACCAATCAATCAATTAACCAATCAATCAATCAAATTTTATTATTATTTACATGTTGATCTGTTGAACATTTTGAGTGGATTTATTGTTGTTGGTAAAGAACTGCGAATCCTTAGAAACCTGTTTTGGAACCAGTGAGCAGAGGTCAGAGCTGGTAATGATGTAGAAGAGTTTGTAGAAATCAAAAGGAGAGTACGACAAGGTTGATTTATTTAATTTGTTCAGTGAGCGGATTTTGAGAGAGTTGGAGGCGTGTCCAGGAGTGGTGTTAGGCGGAACAAAAATTAACAACCTGAGGTATGTTGATGACACTGTCCTGTTAGCAACATCCGAAAGTCAGAAGGACCGTTCATTCACTGTAAGAAAACTGAGAGTCTTGTAGTTACAAAGCAGAAGGATATTCCTGTTTGCAACATTGATATCCATGAGGACAAACTGAAGCAATTTGATGGTTTCGGCAATGTGGGAGGTTGGCTCACATCAAAAATGCGAGAGTGAAATCAAAAGGATAATTTCAATGGCGAAAGAAACATTCACAAAAATGGACAACCTTCTCTGTAATATGAAGATCACCATTAATACAAGACTCAGGGTCCTGAATTGATAGTGGCAATTTTAAAAAACGGATGTGAGAGCTGGACACTTTCAAAGCAAATGGAAGGGAAATTGCAAGCTATTGAAATGTGGTTCTTAAGGTGCATGTTGACGATCTTCAGGGCAAGTCACACAATAAATGACACAGTACGACAGAGGGTAGGGGAGAGCAGATCTGAAAACAACAAATGGAGGATTTTTGGGTCGCTGCATGAGGAAAGAAGGGCTTGTTTCAGAGCAGATAACACAGGATAACATCAAGCTGAGGTTGACGGAGAAGAGAGAGGACATGGCCGCCTACGTCACTGGATGCGGCACATGGAGAGAGAACATCTTAGAGGCAATTACTGACCTTTTTTTTTTTTTTTTTTTTTTACATAGCACAGAATATTTTCATTTTGCCATCAATACTGTACACTTTGTTGGAATACCATCCCCCCATGGGCCCCTGAGAAGACCTCTTACCACCACATGAATAATTTCCTACATATGGCACTGTGATGAGGCTAACAAACCAAACAACTAGCTAGGAAACCGAGTGATTTTTTTGTAATGGAATACACATAAACACAGAGTTAAAAGTGTAGGAGCTGAAGTCGTGTGAATACTAAGAAAATACAGACCATCAACTCTGTCCTATCGGTCAAAATCAAAAGACTGAACAAATATAAATGTTTCATGTCGTGTGAAAAAGCCATGTTTCCTGTCTTCTGTGTGGAGTCACATCTGACTGAATCTCATCAGGGATTGGTTATGACTCCTGTCAGTCATGTATTTATCCCCCACCTGACAACATCTCACTGCAAAAATCAAACGTCTATTTTTCTCATTTCTAGTCAAAATATCTCATTACACCCAAAATAAAACAATCACCTAAAGAGTAACCTTTCAGTGAGATATAAGAACTCACTTTGAGACAATACATCTTGAAAATCTTATTTCAAGAAATCTTTCCCGAGATAATTTTCACTTGTTCCACTGGTAGATTTTTTTTGCTTAATTCAAGCAAAAAAAAAAAATCTGCCAATGGAACAAGTGAAAATACAAGATTTAAGATTTTTTGATTTTTTCCAGTACTGGGATTAGACACTGCATCATGGGGTACATTTTTTCACATTTTTTCCATTAATTTGCCTAGTTTTAATGACCTAGCTGATTATAATTAATCTAAAAAAATAAAATTTAAACTTATTCTCTTATTCTTTTGTGACCATTGACAAAAGATCAACTTTTCTAAGGATTTAGTCTTGAGCTGTATAATTGTTTCTGATTTCTCAGGGCTTTTTAGAGTATCTTTATACATAGCCTTATCTGGAAAAATGGAGATTTTTCTCTGTCTATCTGTCTTTGTGCCCATCGTTTGTGGGACAACAGTGGGCATGTGCACAGAAAAAGAAGGTTTCCAAAAACTCCGGCCAAAGTGGAGATTTTGGCAAATCTCCGTTTTCGCGTTTGTGTATAAACAGAGGAAAATGAAATTTCAGATGGACGTCACAGTTTTCGAAAACCCTCTGCACAGACCTAATTTATTATTTCATTTACCTTCCACTGAGCTGGACAGAACTGGTAAAGGACTGAAAAACAAAATATAAAGTATGAAGATGTGGAAACACCTCATGAAAGCCTTATTCTACAAGTAAATACACAAACATCCTGTTTAGCTGATGCAGTTGGCACTAATTTGCTAAGATGCTAACACTCGCTAGCACCAAACTTCTTTATTTTCTCATAATACATGTAACTTCCCTTATCCTCTCCACCCTCTTCCTCTATACTATAACCTAGGGCTGCACGATTAATCATTAAAAGATCGCGGTCT
This sequence comes from Sphaeramia orbicularis, assembly GCF_902148855.1. Classification (NCBI taxonomy): domain Eukaryota; kingdom Metazoa; phylum Chordata; class Actinopteri; order Kurtiformes; family Apogonidae; genus Sphaeramia; species Sphaeramia orbicularis. The sequence goes on along the minus strand of NC_043974.1, from coordinate 40,367,137 downwards.
CGATTCACGCATGTACACGATCTCATTTCTAAACACAGACGATTCTTAAGCATTTTATTGCACGGGCTGCATTACAAACAAATGCCCACAAATGCAGAACCGCTGCCACCTCCTCCCTCAACCAATGGTAAAGCATCTTTACAACACATGACCCTGCTGCTGTCGACTGCAGTTCAGTGAGGAAAGAGTGAAATACAGCAGAGGAGTGTCTGCAGTAAAGAGAGTAAAATTGATGAAAACCCTAGGGGTAGTGGGAGAGTCACCCACCCGAACTTGTACCCAATAAAGGTTCGCATTCGGCGGTGTTAATCTCATGTCGGTCTTCTTTTCTGTTGTCCAGATCCAAATGTCTTTTCACTTTCACTTCTCGGACTTCTACACTGTTCTTCTGTTTTTTGATTCTTTGCCGGTGAGGATAACTCAGCCTTTAACCAAGAATCAAAAGTCTTGCCCTCTCCAAAAATTTTATATCAAAAAAATTCCATCGTGCCGGCTGGGAAGTTTCTTTGTGCTGCAAACTTTCTCTGATCTGCTGACGTCGCTTAGCAACAGGGACCATAAGTGACCGGACTACTTGCGGAGTGATATGAAAGACGCGAATCAGAGGTAAAAGAACCCATTTTCCTTCACAGCGGTGCAATAAACATTTGTGAAAAAAATCGTTTCAGAGAATCGTGATCTCAATTCTAATAAAAAAAAACATGATTCACATTTTTGCCAGAATCGTGCAGCCCTACTGTAGCCTAACGTGCAAACACAGGTTTAGAAAAGTTTACTCAATTTCTTCCAACATCAGAGCTAGGGATGGGAATCGAGAACCGGTTCTTTTTGAGAACTGGATCCCAGTTGCTCAATTCCTTGGAATTGTTTGCCTGCCTGCTTAACGAGTCTGCTTATTGATTCCGCCTTCGTTGTGCATGCGCGATGATGTCATGCGTACGCTACATTGTTTTGGTCAAAACGTAGCCAACATGGTGTTGAGGCAGAAATGGTCTAAACAGACGACACCAGGTCCACTGGAACACTGTCAAAGCTTCCATTTTTTCAAAAGGGCCGAATCCCTCCAATCTGCTCAAACATTCGTCCACAGCATGTGATTCATTTGATTCGCTACTTAGCGGCGCTTGTGAATCTAGTGGCAGAGTGAACACCAGGCCATCATCCAGGCCCAGTTCTGGTCCCGGTGCGGGCAAACAAACGTCAAACCCCCTAAAATACAAGTTTCTGAAGTTAGGGGAAAGGAAATGAGGTGCACAACAACGGGAGACGGGCAGAGTTGGACCAGTTCCACGTAGTGGAAATGCGGCAATAGAGGAATTAATAAAGTGTCTGTAGTTTCACTTTCACTGCCCCCCCCCCCCCCCCAAAACCAGGCCCGGCATCATCTGTTATTATTATTTGTACATACTGCATATGTTATATTTTCTGTGCAGAGATGGAAATATAAAAGACAGTTAATGCAAACACACCCGTTTGTACTCTTTTATTCCCTCACCCAATGACAATTGATAAGAGAATCAATAAGGAATCGGATCGATAAGCAAAATCAGTAATGGAATCGGAATCGTTAAATTCTTATCAATTCCCATCCCTAATCAGAGTTTAGGGAGTAGCTGACAAAGGCCAACCTGCAGCCTGTACACTGGACAGGTAGGTATTTGCATGACTGTGGCTGCAAAGGTCAACGCTGGTCCCATCAAGGCACAAGATTTATATTGAACCTGATGGACCATGTGGTCAGATCTGCCCCCCCCCGCTCATTCCGGCCCCCACCCCTACGTCGGCCACCTCCCAGGGGGAACATTTAGACAACCTTTTAGAATTAGATACTCTGTTCAGAGCGGTTACATAACCCGCCCATGGTTCCACACAGGCCCTCTGGAGCCTAGTGCCCAAAAAAGTTGTGGTGCAGGACGCTGGAAGGGCTACGAACAGTACAAAATGTTTCTGCTGGGGTAAGAGTTGGCTGAGAGGACAGCTCCTTAAACCTTGGCTAATCTTAAAACAAACCTTGGTTGTTCATATGAATGAGGAAATCAGATTTCAATAGCCCCTTGAGTCTTGGACAGTATAATCAGGTCAATGATGTAACAGCTACATTTTGTCTCACTTAAATTCATGAAAAGAAACAATAAATATTCTTAAATACAGTATGTACTCCCTATAAATGTTTTAACTCATCAGTCATTTGTCAGTTTTATGTTATGCAAAGTATCAAAATATCATGTGGTGTAACCGTTTGGCCCTGACTGCCATCTTGAAGACTGTTTTTTTTTTTTTTTTTTTTTTTTTTTTTAAATCACATTAAGTTAATTCACATGTCATTTGTGCTCCATTTTGTTGTTTAGCTGAATGTGACATTTTCAAACTCTACCTGTTCCTCTAACTCAGGGGTGTCAAACTCATTCTTCCAGGGGCCACATTCAGCCCAATTTAATCTGAAGTGGGCCGGACCAGTAAAATAATAGCATGATAGGCAATAAATAATGACAACTCCAAATGGTTTTAGTGCAAAAAATAACATTCAATTACGCCAATATTTACATTTACAAACTATTCAAACAAAAAGGATGTGAATAACCTGAAAAAAATGTAATTTGTAAAAGAAAAAGAAGTACAATTTTATCAACATTCTGCCTCGACTTATCATTTATACATATGCATTACAGATGAGATCTACAAAGGCACAAAACATTTAGTAACAGGCAGAATATTGTTAAAATTGTGCTTAATTTTCTTTAGACATTGCAGGTTGTTCATGTTTGTTCAGGTTATTCACATTTTATTGTTAAAGGATAGTTTGTTAATGCAAACATTTTCACAATTTTTTTGGTAGTTTTGTAGTTAGAGCAGGGGTGTCAAACTCATGTCAGTTCAGGGGCCATATTCAGCTAAATTTGATCTAAAGTGGGCCGGACCAGTAAAATAATAACAGAATAACCTATAAATAATGACAACTCCAAATTTTTGTCTATGTTTTAATGTAAAAAACACACCCATTAAATTATGAAAATACCTACTTTTATAAACTACCCCCCCCCCCCCAAAAAAAAAAACCTGAAAAAAATGAAATTTCAATTAAAAAACAAGAAAATTTAGTGCAATTTTAACAATATTATTCCTCAACTTATCATTTGTCCATGTGTATTATGGATCAGATCTACAAAGACACTAAACACTGAGGAACAGGCAGAAAAATTGTTAAAATTGTGCTGAATTTTCTTTAGACATTTCAGGTTGTTCATATTTGTTCAGGTTATTCACATTTTATTGGTACAGGATAGTGTTTTTTGCTAAATTTGAGATTTTTTTTGGCTTAATTGAAGATTTTTTTTACTTAAGTGAAGATTTTTTTTTTTTTTTTGGCTTAATTCAAGAATTTTTTTTTTTACTTAATTGAAGATTTTTTTGGCTTAATTCAAGATTTTTTGCTAAATTTGAGATTTTTTTTTTGTTTAATTGAAGGTTTTTTTTTTTACTTCATTGAAGGTTTTTTTTTTTTTTTTGGCTTAATTCAAGATTTTTTCCTTAATTCAAGCTACTTTTTTTTTTTTGCTTACTTCAATTCAAGACTGTGGAATTTTTGCACTTGGCAAAAACATCCCAGGAGCCGAACTGGACCCTTTGGCAGGCCGCATGTTTGACACCCCTGATTTATAGGTTATACTGATTATTTTTGAGTTTGATGCCCTAACTTGCACTTTGCAAATTCATCCCACGAGCCGGACTGGAACCTTTGGTGGGCCGGTTTTGGCCCCTGGGCCGCATGTTTGACACCTGTGCTCTAACTCATTTGTACATATTTCTATCGAGTCTATATTTCACTCCGCTCATTTAGCTTCTTTATGGGCCACGCTGGATATGAATACTACCATTTTGATTTGCGACACGCTCTGACAGCTGCTCGCTCAGAGTTCAATCAGCCAATCCTGTCAGACGCTTCCAGCCTTTCAGCCAATAGGATGACACGGAGCCCTCGGGGGGGGGAGGGGGAGTGTCTCATTAGCTAAATTCCAGGACCTGGCTCTAGCCCACTGAACGCACCCAGCCAGAAAGGATGTAGTCCAGAGGGGGATTCATCATCTGCTCCATCATCTCCTCTTTCCTTCTCTCGTTTTTCACCCACCCTTTTTAGGAAAGGAACCCACAGAGACACAAAACCATCAGAGTTGGGAAAGCATCTCTTCCCAGATTTCTTTCTGCCACTGGGCAAATGACATATGAGGACATTTCAGACAATTACACTGTGAAATATAAAAGAGTATGTTACTCCCTCAGAGTTTAATCAAGGCTCAACATACTGTAGTTCTTGGGTTTTAACAGCCATTTATTTGGACAATCAAATCTTGAGCTTGCCCAACAGTGATGATGCCCAAACAATGCTGTCAGAACTAAAGAAAATAAAATATTAAGCCTTAACCCTCCGGTATCCCGTCCAGCAAGGCCCTTACTAAGCACCAAGTGTGCCTTTTACGCACACTTGTGGAACAATATCAAAAATTTTTTCATACAGTTTGTTTTTAATTCTTTTACACTTTTTTCTATTTCATCAACTTGAGCTGTAAATAAAAATACCAAATACTCTTAACCGTTTCAACGCTATGTTTGTAATGTAAACAAACCATTTTTTTGGATGCAAAAAAAAACACAAAAAATTATTTTTTTTCAATATACTACATAAAAAGTGGATCACATATTATTAGATTTTTGCAGCCTGGCATATGTCAACTGTAAAATTTCTCCATGGTGGGATAAATAAAGTCTTATCTTATCTTATTGAAAATGTCATGCAGTGGGACAATCATTCGTTTCCTTAACCCATAAGGACCCAGTGCTACTTTTGTGGCAGTTCCCAAATTAGTTTTTTCTATGTTTAACCTTCCTTAAGTGATTTATCACCATTTATTGTAATATTATGTTCTTTATTTTCCATTTTTTCAGTGTAAATCAGGCATTGTGCTACATTTAATTTATTAATCATGTAGATGTTCACACAAGCTCAGAGTAAAGTTGAAGGTTATTATATCAGAAACAGAGAAAACTGAAGACAAAGTGACTTTTTCAGTAAAATCTCTCATAAACTGAATATAAACCCAGTGTCTCCATCCACTGTCATTGATCCAACTCCATGGGTTTTACTGGTAAATCAATGTTGTAGAAGATGACAGTGTTTCCATGGTAACTACAGAGCCTCTGAACGTCCAAATGGGTCATATCTGACGACCATGAAAAGACGACAAACTGTATTTTACACCGATTATTGACACGTATTGATAGGATTAGTGGATCAACAGGTATTAAACAGTTTAGATCAGTAGATGCTTTCGGTCACCAGTAGATGTTTGGGTCTTTATGGGTTAAGTTAGAGTAGATTAGTAGTCTTCACATTATACAGTATTAATACGATGTCAGGTCAAATATCAAATAACGACTTTTATACTTTAAAGACATTTCAGTGTCTGAACTTTGGCACTTTTACCGCTCTAAAAGCAGCTGAAGTGTCTGTACTTCCACCCCTGGTACTGACTAAAACGTTTAATTTACCTTTTAATGCAGCAAAATATGAACTGCGCCTGAATCAAAAGGTATTTTATCCACCACATTCAGCTCCGTATGTACATTTTTCAAACTGTATTGGCCGTTGTTGCTGTAATTGTTCCTCTTTATTTATGTTATGAGCTTTCCACTGAGGACACACATCCTTTTTTCACATTTAACTAAACAACACATTCAAACAAACATCATCCTGATAAGATGGATAACCTCCATTTACTGTGATGCACACACACACACACACACACACACACACACACACACACACACACACATACACACACACACACATACACACAAGTTTTTATTTATTCAGTGAGTATCGGAGGCTCTGACAATAAAAGCGACATGTTGTGTACCTTGTGGTATGAATAAAATATTGTATTTTATACAACTTGCAAAAGGCAGAATCTTTTATTGGGAATGCCCTACAGATATTTTTGATGCACTTTGTCTTGCACGATCCACAAACTTGGTGCAAAAAGGACTAGTGATACGAACACTGACCACTTTGATACAGTATTTTGACTGTTTTAATAATTATCCCCTCAATTCAGCTGTTGGAGTCCACATGAGTCTAAAAGAGGCAGATAAGGGCACCTCCTAAATCAGAAAAGTCAGAGGAGCTTTATTTTTACCATATTTACTAGGCCTGTAAAGGTACATGTACCGAACCGAACTGTTTCGGTACACACCTGTTTGTTTCGGTACACAGCTGCACGGAAAAGGCACAGTATGATGAGAAAAAGAAAAAGAAACGAAAGACGCTGTTTGATGCGGAACTTTAAATCCGTGCAAGTTCCACACTGACATATTGAAAGACACATACATTGACCCGAAATACCAAATAGCAGCTGATATAAGGTAAAAAAACAACAACAACAACAAATATGATGTGAACCTGGAAGGAAGCGACTGGAGACCCTCCACCATCATTACAGTCCAGTTTGGATCAGTTCAGGTCCTGGTGAAAGACAACAACGGGGAAACAGACATTAATAAGACAGACGTTTGCCGCCTATGAACTACGGTAGTTCTAAAACACTTACACTAGCTCTGTCTGTCTGTCTCTCACACACACACACACACACACACACACACACACACGCTGTATAACAGAGGAATAGAACCCGGAGTTGGACGTTGACAGAATATAAAGTTTCACTTTTGTTTCACACCAGCGTTAGTTACGTTAGTTATGGACCCTCCCACCCCCCCAGCTCCGACCAAAAAAACCCAAAAAAAATCCCCCCGACAAATCGCACCCTGCACACCCGCGCGCACGTACACAAAGTGTCCTAAACAGTTTGTTCTCTGTCCTAAAATAAATAATTTGGTTAATTTTTTGTTGTCGGTGTTGCTCTTCAGTTTGTTTAAACAGAATACCAGTTTGTCCTCTTGTTAATGTTGCACTTCATGAGGACTTTTTTTGGTATTTTTATGCAGAATTTGAACTGACAGAACTGTGATTAGATTTTTGTTGTTTGTTCAAAACTACCTGTCAGGGAAAAGTGCAATACTAATGTTTAAAATACATTTAGTCATATTAATAATTCATTTTGTTTTCCATTTGATTTGTAGCAGCAGAATTATATTCCTGTTTTTCTATATTCTATTGTGTCCAAAAATTGAGGGAAAATTTTTCAAAAATTCATAAATGTATTAAAGACATTTTGAGGGGTTTTCTTTCTTCCCGTACCGAACCAAAAAAAAAAAACGAACCGTGGCTTTCAAAACCGAAAACGTACCGAACCCAAAATTTTGCGTACCGTTACAGGCCTAATATTTACAGATCCAGCTCCTGCAGACATTCACCATGCCTGGAAAAGACATCATTTGTCTCTTAATAGTTGGTTTTGGAGGCTGAAGGATAGCGGTCTTATGGGAATCATCCAGATGTTTGCCTTTTATGTTAGAAATTGTAGCCTAAACACTTAACTGTCTCCTGCCACAGCTGCAGTTTGTTTTTGTTGACTTTATGACCTTGTTCCTCTAAGAAATGCAGGAGTGCAAGTGTATCAGCTTTATAAAGGTCTGTAGAGTAGGAGAAGCTAACAAAATGTCATCTACATAAAACAAAAATGTGGAGCTTCAAATTTTGCTAAATTAGCAGACATTGCTTGTGAAAATTGGTAGATGATTCACAATTATTCTTAGGTATTCTGGTACAGATGTATCGTTTCATTTTGTATGTAGATGCAAACCAAAACAGACTATCTTCATGCACTGATACAAATAAGAACACATTGCTACTAGTGACTACTGAGACAATTTGGCTTCATGCTCTCAAATTATTCAGTCAAAACAGGGTCACTGCACATGAAAATATACAGCTCTATTAATTACCTGTAAATCTTCTGTATCATGTGCCAACTTTTGAACAGTAGCACTTTCTTGACTAGAAATCAAAGTATACTATAAAGTGGACATTCAATTAAGTAAAAAAAATCTTGAATTAAGCCAAAAAAAACAAAAAACAAATCTTCAATTAAATAAAAAAAAATAATCTTGAATTAAGCCAAAAAAATCTTCAATTCAGTAAAAAAAAATCTTGAATTAAGCCAAAAAAAAAAAACTTCAATTAAGTAAAAAACAAATCTTGAATAAAGCCAAAAAAATCTTCAATTAAGTAAAAAAAATCTTCAATTAAGCAAAAAAAAACTTCAATTAAGTAAAAAAAAAAAAAAATCTTGAATTAAGCCAAAAAAATATTCAATTAAGCCAAAAAAAGTTTTCAATTAAGTTAAAAAAAATCTTGAATTAAGCAAAAAAAAAAAATCTTCAATTAAGTAAAAAAAATCTTTAATTAAGCAAAAATAAAACAAATCTCCAATTAAGTAAAAAAAATCTTGAATTAAGCCAAAAGAAATCTAGAATTAACTACTTAAATTTTTTTTCTTTAAGTGCAAAAAATATCATTAAATTATGAAAATATTTACATTTACAAACTATCCTGTAACAATAAAATGTGAATAATCTGAACAAATACGAACAACCTGAAATGTCTAAAGAAAATTAAGCACAATTTGAACTCTTTTTCTGCCTGTTCCTCAGTGTTTAGTGTCTTTGTAAATCTGATCCATAATGTACATGGACAAATGATAAGTTGAGGAATAATATTGTTAAAATTGCACTGAATTTTCTTACGTTTTTTAATTTAAATTACAGTTTTTTCTTTTTTTTTTTCTTTTTTGGATAGTTTATAAAAGTAAGTATTTTCATAATTTAATGTTTTGGGTTTTTTTTACAATAAAACAAAGACAAAAATCTGCAGTTGTCATTATTTATAGGTTATTCTGTTATTATTTTACTGGTCCGGCCCACTTCAGATCAAATTTAGCTGAATATGGCCCCTGAACTGACATGAGTTTGACACCCCTGTTCTAAGGCAATGGAAACACAATGATCATTCTGATGTGAATATTCATCAATAATTATTTAACTATGTATCCTAATTATGCTTATCGTATTCATTTTCTGCAGTTAGCTTGTGAAATACTTCTAAGTCTTACACACATCTTTAAAATAGAATTATTCAGATTTCTTACACAGTTTTAGGGTTTATCCAAGAGACAATGAGGTTGACAGCATTACTTTCCAGCCTGGATTTAACCTAACGTTGAACTTGCAGATTTTTTTTACCCCGTGTTTGTCATGTTGCTTCTCTGTCTCTGCGGCTTCCTTCATGCTGTGAGGCAAGTTCAGTGGCAGGTCAGGATGTAAGACAAGGGGAAGACGAGCATCTTCTGGGCAGCTTTTGGTGGTTGATACCTCAGGGGTTGAAGAACGGGTGGAAGAGCAGGGCTACGGAACGCCGGAGGGAAAGGGATAAATGAGACAGTCGTGAAAAAGAGAGATAAAAAAAGAAAGCCTTATGAAATGAGGGCATGATAAATATACAGATGTGGGGGTCAGGTCACAGTGACAGAGCGCTGTCTTCATTAAGACACAACTGCTCATCTGTTAAGCCCCTGGAAACATATAAACAGAACGGTATCCAAACTATTCCATTTAGGCAAATTTTATAAAGAGAGTAAATGTCAAAACGTATTAGAAATTAGAAATAGGCTCCAACCTCCAGTTACATTTTTGTCAACTGTGGATTCATGGTGCAATTAATAATGAAAGTCTAGGGATGTAACGATTACCAGTGTAACGATAAACTGTGGTAAAATTGCAGATGGTTCGTATTACCGTTTAAATTCTAATTATCATGATAACCGTGTTTGATTACCACACTTTTAGGGGAAAAAAACGCCTATGTAAAGATTTGCTTTTATGTCAAATATTTGAGTATAGTTTTAATTTATTGCAATTTTAATTGCATATACTTAATATTTGGCACCAATATTCACTTTTAAAGTCCTTGAAAAGGTTCATTAAGCATCTTTGTGTTATTTATGCAATAAATTATATAAATTTTTCAAATCGGATTAAATTTTTTTTGTGTGTTTTCTGGCCTTTTGTGTTGATATAGTAGGTTAAAGTGAAAAAATAATAGGCAGATGATATAGATGAAGTTGTGCTGATAAAAAAGATCCCAAACATGGGTATAGTAAACATTTGTTTATATAGTATATAAAGGCAAAATCAGAAGAACTGAAAAATGGACAAAATAGGTTCAGACCACTTAGGGTTAATATTTGAATGTTTCTGCAACAGAAGGTACAGTGTGCCAATTATTTATTTATTTATTTTATTTAATTTTTAAAAAAAATACAACTTGGTTAAATTATTTCAGTGTGCGTATTAGTACTTTTTGAACATTTTGAGCACAGTTTCAATAATATCGTGATAATAATGATAACCGTGATCATTTTGGTCACAATAACCATGATATGAAATTTTCATATCGTTACATCCCTATGTAAGTCAAATCATGAATCATGTCACTAATTCTGTTCTTTATTCATTCATTCATTCATTCATTCATTCATTCATTCATTTATTTATTCATTTATTTATTTATTTCACCCTACCCACACTCAGATCCCGCCTCCTGCTGTTACTAGGATCACACCCAGGGTAATTAAGGAGCTAAAGTCTAGTCTGTTTTCCACTGGAGGAATTTTATCATTTACCAGGGATTTAAAAAAAACAAAAAAAAACCTTCTAAAAACCTAGAAAACCTGGGGAAAAATTGTCCTTCAACCACAAACTTTCCCTGAAAAATGTTCTTGAAGAATGTCCTGAAGAATGCAGGTTGGTGGAACACACTTGCACTTGACTCTTTTTTTTTTTTTTTTAACTCAGGTAAAAAACTTCCTGGAAATAAAAGTTTTTGGAAATGTTGGTGGCAGAGGCTGCTGTGAAATACATGAGATGACGGCTTTGTTCTTGTTGACTTTGTTCTCTCCGTCTGTCACTCACAGCTGAACTGCTACTGTACCCAGCCTTATTCATTCAGCCCCTGTGTCCATATATAACCCATACGTTCTGAAAAGAGTGACAGTGAAAGGTACTGTTAGTGTAGTATTGACCTGTATTTAAGGTTATCTAAGTTTTGGGTTTAGGTAACATGGTAATCTAAGGTGATGGTGCAGCTGTCAATCAAAATGTAACACACCTACATAATCTGGGTAAATGGTCTAAAAGGCCAAATACATACATGTACATATGTATATAAATATACATATACACATATGCATATACACATACATATGCATATTCATATACATACATATACACATACATACACATACATATACATATACATACATATACATACATATACACATACATACACATACATATACACATACATACACATACATATACATACACACATATACATACACATCCATATACACATTCTTGTCTATCTATCTATCTATCTATCTATCTATCTATCTATCTATCTATCTATCTATCTATCTATCTATCTATCTATCTATCTATCTATCTATCTATCTATCTATCTTTGCTTGAATAATGCAAATAAACTCAAAAATATGAAATGTGCAGTGTTCTTGTTATGACTACAGCAATAAAGTTACATTTTTGTTACAATTTTTGCTAAAAATCTCTCTATTCAAGAGATATTCATCATAAAATGAATATTGTGACTCATGTTTTTGTCGATGCTTGATGAGATATCACAAAGGCGTTTTTACTATTTCAGGCCAAATTTCTAGAGGCTTTGACGGCTGAACTACATCAGGCAAACCCATTTGCATCTGTGACTGCTCCTGTCAGCTCCCCTCTCCCTCCTCCACCCACGTTCCCTGCTCTCAGACTTATAGTTTGTCAATGTGCATCGCTTCACCCTCCCTTGTTTGCGTTCCCCTCATAATTGTGGACTCTGTCCTCATTTGAGGGATCATGCAGTCAGCGCGTGGCAACATAATCGCCTAGTTAATCAAAGAGGATCACATAATCGCAGATGTACTGTAGTATTGTCTCAATGCCCAGCAGCGGCAGGGGTCAAAAGTTTACAGAGGATGAGCGCTCTCTAGTGGAAAACAGCAAAACACAGAGTCCCATCTGTACAGACTCTGCCCCAACTGCACCACTGGATTTGCTCAATATTTAAGGTATTGAATATACAGATGCACACATGCATGAACGTATACACCCTTGGGCTACATTTATTTTGATGTACGTGCATCTTGCGTCATGCTCTGTATGCGCTTCTCTTTTCTGCACACTGTCTCCAGCTGAAAACACGGCAAGTTAAATTCAGCCGATCCTTAGCCGACCCGTCAACCTTATCTAAGCTACATTACATAAGAGATGGAGAAAGGATTCGTATGACAGACTAGTGGGGAATTACAGAGCTACACAAACTTACAATGCAAGTACACACTTTCTATCTTAATGATCTACAGCACAACAGAGATTGCACCTCATTTAAACTCATTGCATAATTTTAAGCTTTCAATCAAAAGTCCAAAATGTCTTCAAGTCCTTACACTTCATACAGGACATTTATCATTATTATAACCTTTATTCAACCAGGAAAAAAGCTCACTGAGATACAAAAGTCTCTTTTTCAAGTGTGTCCTGGCCAAGGCAGCAGCAGCAGAGGACACACAAAACAGAAATCACAGCCATACACCCACACTAGAATAGAATAGAATAGAAGGCCTTTATTGTCATTATACATATATGTACAACAAAATTAAAAGAGACAACTCTCTTGTACTGCGTAGTGCAAAACTATTTAACCCTGTAAAGCCTGAACCATTAAATCATTGACAGAAAATTCCAGTTCTTTGAAACTGGAGCCTTTATTGGTCCTTCTGAACAATCAACAATTTTTTTTTCAAATATCAATTTCCCTGTATGATTTTCAATTTTGTATCATATTTGATACATCCGGTCTAAATGCTCAAATATTATTTTTAAACAAACAAAAACATAATATAACAAACATATCTAACGAATTGGTAATTCCCTTTCAAAATTGGCAAAGTTCTGCCTCCTTCTTCATTAATTTATTCTTGTAGTGTCACTGGAAAGGCCTCTGGTGAATGAATTCCTTCTCCCTAGTGGATTATCCGTGTATTGCATGTATCTAATTGTATACATCAGGCTTTTCAAGAAAAAAAATATTATGCTGATCATGTAGAGGGCTTCAACACTCGTGTATCAAATATGATACGTTTGTCGCTACAGGGTTAAAAGAAATGTGCAAATATTTATACATTATAAAAACAAGCATGTCAACCAACCAAAAACAATAGAGATAAATATATTGCACTTTGACCCTGACTGACACTAAAAATATACATAAAACACTATAAAAGTCAGTTCTAAAACCATACGTAAAACACTAAAATAAGAACATACATATAAAACACCACCATTACTTAAAAGGTACTAAAAGTATAATAACAATGTTCCTTAAAAGCATCTCAAAGCAGAACCAGATTCAATCAATTAGAAAAACAACTACATCCAGATTTATCCTTTTCCTATTCATTTAACATGACTTTGAATGTATTTAAACAGACCAGTTCCTTCTGTTTTATCTCCTTCTGTAAGTTGCTCCAGGCGTTGGGAGCAGAACATTTAAAAGCAGAGTGATATTTTGCTTTTTTAAATGGAATTATACATTTTCAAACATTTCCCTGTGGTCTACATAAACTGTAAATGCTCTACTTGGGTCTGAATTCTTCATTAATTCAACTCCACAGGTCCGTCTTCAATCCTATTTCTGTGTAATGACACCAGAAAGGTGGTTTGGAGTGCTGGCCCTTTAAATGCACATGAGCCACTTCAGGTCCCACCCCCTCCAGGATGTCCCGTTCAACCAACAAATGAACATTTTAGGTAATCAAATAAAAGTTTGGACATATTTTCAGTTTTTACTACAACCGCTGCTGATGACAAACAATTATGTCGTACTTGGAGAAATGTTTGTTGGAAGTCTTGACCTTATACACAGCAAATCTGCCAGTGTTGATTTTCCAGTGTTACTTGTATTTAACACCGTTTAGAGTTAATATAACGTTTGATCCATAAAAACTAACACTCACAGAGTCAGCTTGTGTAATGCAGATCTGCATTACACATCTGTTAAAGAACTGTTAAAGAAAAAAAAAAAAAATATTGCAGTGCTTTTTGGAGTGATTATTGTACATGTGTGGTGGATGGTTAGACTTAACACTAACAGATTGTACATTTTTAACTCTAATAGTGTTAATCCCAGTGGACAATGTACACCTTATGAGTAGTATAGTAAACACTAGTTAAATTTACATTTAACACCACAGAATGTTACTTGAATACTGGTGAAGTGTTGAATAGTCAACTCTGTTGGTGTCACTAATTATTGAGCTTTGAATACTAATCTAGTGTTCTTTTCATCTATTGTGGTGTTAATATTTTACACTTAAAGAGTTTGTCTGAACACTGTCACAGTGTTAATCATTTTAACACTTTCACTGTTAATTTAACACTTAACTGGTGGTTCCCATATAAACCCTGGCTCTGTGTTAATTTCAACTCTGAGGGTGTTACATTTGCATTTTCAAATTTGCAGTGTATTTGCAAATGTTGTCGCTAACTAGTTATAACACGTAACAAATTAAGAAGGAATTAAAACGAGTTGTAGAAATCCACTCGATTTTTGCCGGAATGAATATAAAGATAGCTTTGCAGCACCTGGAGGGTTCAAATTCAAACTTTTGGAACTATTAGGGTCCAAATACACAAATAAATGAACCACAGACTAATAAAAGTGGGTTTAGACAAATATGACCCCTTTAAAACATGTTCAATCATACGATCACATACACAAATCAGTGTTTGTGATGGTACAGACACCACCTTTAGAATATTCTATTAAAAACACCAGCCCCGGGGTTACTCAATGGATATAAAGACGGCACATTTGGCAGAAAAAACTCTAATCTGTTGGTGGTTTTAGGTGTCTAGCACCTCGCAACACCTTGAAAATGTCCCCTTTCCCCTTTCCACTGGGATTACACATAAAGAGTGGGAATATTTCCATTTTGGTTTTATCTCGATTACCCTTATGAAAGTTTGATGGGTCAGCAGAGAGAGCAGGATTCACAGCTTTGGAGGAAGGTGAGGAGCCGATTAAACATTAATTGCGCATGTATAATGAAGTCAGTCTTGGGAGGACAATTTTCAGCTTCAGCTGGTGGTGTTTGTGTTGGTGTGCGCTTTTATAATACAATACGGTGTTTGTGTTCAGAAATTGAACAAGATGAAAAAAAGCTATATTAGATGCAGACTGTTATTTTCATCTTTAGAAGAAGAAGCCTCTAATGTGAGTAAGCTGTAAGGTAAAATTAGGCACTTAAGACATGGTTGCGTCACCGCTAGTTCCTGACATGCAAAAAGCTCATTTAAGGACAAAAACTAAAATGCAGCTTTAGAGAAAGATCAAAAGGTGCAATTTTAGAGGAGGAAAAATGACAGTATCTGATCATGAATATCGCTCATATCAAGAAGAAGTCTATATTTTCAGGTACATTTACTTCACAGTATGTCTGATATATGATACAGAAATATGTCTACTCACATACACAATGAAAAAGTCATATGTCGTTAGCCTCATAGCAAGTCATACACTATATGGACAAAAGTATTGGGACACACTGAATTCAGGTGTTTTTTTTTTTCTAACAGGGGTCCGGGATACAAAACAATAATGACAAATGTCAAAATATAGTTTTATATTGTGATTATTATCATTGCATTGGGTAGTTTTGTATAAATTATCTTTTCTTCCAAAGTGCCTCAGATTGGTTTTACTTAATTTCTCTCAACATTGATTTTTTTTTTTTGTTGTTTTTGTTCATCCACGAGTATGATTTTAAATGTTCTACCTTTACATTTCTAAAATACTTTTCATGCTCTGACTGTAAATAATAATTTTCTACCACATCTAACCATCTACTTTCATCACATCTCACATATGAAGAAAAATCTCCCATTAAACTTAAAGGTAATATTGAGCTTAATAAACTATATGGACATAAATATTGGAACACATCACAGCTACAGCTTAAAGATGTCCTGTTCATGCTGATTTGAGATAAAAAAATCAATATTAATAATCAATATGATATTTATCCCAATATAAAACTACATTATGATCCATCCATCCATTATTCGGGGCCGGGTCGCGGGGGTAACAGTCTAAGCAGGGACGCCCAGACTTCCCTCTCCCCAGACTCCTCCTCCAGGTCTTCTGGGGGGACCCCGAGGTGTTCCCAGGCCAGCCGAGACATAGTCTCTCCAGCGTGTCCTGGGTCTTCCCCGAGGCCTCCTCCCGGTGGGACATGCCTGGAACACCTCCCCAGGGAGGTGTCCAGGAGGCATCCGAAGCAGATGCCCGAGCCACCTCAGCTGGCCCCTCTGGATGTGGAGGAGCAGCGCCTCTACTCCGAGCTCCTCCCTGGTGGCTGAGCTCCTCCCCCTATCCCTAAGGGTGCGCCCAGCCACCCTGCGGAGGAAACTCATTTCGACCGCTTGTATCCGGGATCTTGTCCTTTCGGTCATGACCCAAAGCTCATGACCACAGGTGAGGGTAGGAACGTAGATTGACTGGTAAATTGAGAGCTTCGCCTCTCGGCTCAGCTCCTTCGTCACCACAACCGACCAGTACAGCGACTGCATCACTGCAGACGCTGCACCGATCCATCTGTCAATCTCACGCTCCATCCTTCCCTCACTCATGAACAAGACCCCAAGATACTTAAACTCCTCCACTTGGGGCAAAGACTCCCCACCGAAACACATTTTAACTAGCTATTCTTTTTTACAGTAAGATAATATTTACTGCCGCGCCAATTAAACACCTTTAAAATGTAATGTCAGTCATCACATGTAGCCTATTTAGTCATTAAAACACTGGTGTTTCAAAATAATGCCAAAAACATAAAAGAGCCAGTCTGTTGAACGGCTCTTTTCAGTGAACGGCTCCCTTCAAAGAGCCAAAAGTCCCATCACTAGCCCTAACCTGACCCCTAAATAAAGTGTCCAGGGTAACCTCACTTATTTCTTTGAATAGGATGGCGAGGAAGATAAAATATATGAAAAAACTGAAACTAATATTAAAACTAAACTAAAACTAAGCATTCAGAAAAAACGACAACTAATAAAAACTAGTAAACCTGTTCCAAAAACTAATTAAAACTAACTGAATTACAGAAAAAAGACTCAAAACTAAATAAAACTCAACTATAATGAAAAATCCAAAACTATTATAACCTTGGTGTGTGTGTCTGTGTGTGTGTATGTGTGTGTATGTGTGTGTGTGTGTGTGTGTGTGTGTGTGTGTGTGTGGGGCGGGGGGGCTGGCTTAGACAATTATGCTATGAGGCTAACAAAATGCAGTATTTCATTGCAGTGTATAGCATTGTCATAATAAACGATACAACATGACGTGTTCTTGTCCGGAGTGCATTTATTTTTGTCCCAGATCTTGTTTTGTCGATGGGAGATTCACACGGCTGCATATTTGTTTTTTTTTACAACTGTCAAATGTTGAAGTATGTAAGGGTTTAGACCACACTAGAGGTAAACAGCTCTCACCACCTACACACAGACTCTTAACGAACAGACGGCCCTAAGTCCCAGTACACACCATTCTTTACTTGTATTAAAACATTCCAGGCAGGATTGAAACTATCCTGAAGGCAGAACGCTGACCTTGGGCCTCATTAGGTTGGAGGATTTAAGCACTAGATTTGAAGAATTCACGTACGGGTGGCATTTCTACAATTCAGATGATTTTGTGGAAAAAATATAGTATGTTTGTCTTTTATTTATATTTATAAGTATTATTCGGAACCTCTGATCTCTCTCTAAATTCTATGCATTTATAACATTTTTCAGCTGCCACATTAACTCAAACTAACCACTTAAAGAAAAATTGTGTTTTAATGGTTAATGATGCTCAAATTGTTGATTTTAAGTTATTTTCTTGTAAATTCTCTGAGCTTTTGATAAGATTAATATAAGCAGGGCCAAAACATTCTATTTGGTATGCCTCCATCTCTTTTTCTGCTGTTCAGGAAGATGTTGTACTGCATTAACTCAGGGATCATTAAAAGGGTTTTCTGAATTCTACTCTAAATTGAAACATAAATGACCTGTTTCCACCTTCTGTTCTGTGGTTTGTGTGTTTGTGTCTTTCCACTCTACAACAGGTAAATATCAAAGACAGAAATGTCTTATTAAAATATTTGTCTAAGTCAGAGTTGCATAAAAGATCTAAAAAAAAAAAAAAGGATGAAAAAGTGAAGTTTGAAGGTGGTTGATGAGCTGACAGGATGGGCCAATGACAGAGCTAACTGGGGGTTGTATACAAGAACCTTTGGTGCAGAACTGACCCATGGAACGGTTCAAGTACAACTTTGACTGAAAGAAACATCAAAAAATAAAATCTGTCAAGCTTTTATCTCGTTTCTTCAAAACTGAACCCATAGGGACCCAGTGTGACTTTTGCGCCAGTTCTAAAATATTATTTTCTCTATATTTAACTTTTCTTAAGGGATTTATCACCATTTATTTATAATATTACCCCCTGTGTTTTGTGTTTTTTTCGATGAAAATCACGTATTTT
Organism: Sphaeramia orbicularis; assembly: GCF_902148855.1. NCBI lineage: Eukaryota > Metazoa > Chordata > Actinopteri > Kurtiformes > Apogonidae > Sphaeramia > Sphaeramia orbicularis. The sequence continues at coordinate 40,348,539 of NC_043974.1, read as the reverse complement.
TCTAAATCTAATTCGCTGATCATGTAGATGTTCATTAAAGCTCAGATTAAAGTTGAAGGTTGTTATGAAAACTGATGAAAAAGTGACTTTTTTCAGTCAAATATATCATTAACTGAACATAAACCAAGCATTTCCATCCACTGTCACTGATCCAACTCCATGGGTTTTACTGGTGAATCAATGTTGTAGAAGATGACGGTGTTTCCATGGCAACTACGGAGCCTCTGAACGTCCACATGGGTCATATCCGATGACTATGAAAAGTTAACATACAGTATTTTACACCAATTATTTACACGAATTGACAGGATTAACAGATCGACAGTTTAGATTTGTAGATGGTTTTAGTCGACAATGGATGTTTGGGTCCATCCATCCATCCATCCATCTTTGCATGAACAATACAAATAAACTCAAAAATATGAAATGTGCAATGTTCTTGTAATGACAAAAGCAACAAAGTAAATTTTTTTGTTACAATTTTTGGTAAAAAAGATAAATATTTTAACAGTATCAGAATCAGTGGCAGCGATGACCCTGTTTTACATGTATTCAGAACACACAACTGTGCAAAAACAGAAATGTTGGACGTCCCTTCAGTCTCATACTTGTCCATTCTCCAAACCAACACTCTTTGTCTCACCCAGTGCCAGATCACAGCAATGGATTTGTTTGTTATACATCCTTAAAATGAGTCTGAGGTGCTCCAGTGACAAAACATTAGTTCCACCTGCTACCTGCATTAAGAGAAGACAGGGTATCAAATCAAATCAAATCAAACCAAACCAAATCAAACCAAATTAAATCAAATCAAACCAAATCAAATTAAATCAAACCAAACCGAATCAAATCAATCAAACCAAATCAAATCAAATCAAACTAAATCAAACCAAATCAAACCAAACCAAATTGAATCGAATTGAATCAAATCAAATCAAACTAAATCAAACCAAATCAAATTAAATCAAACCAAACCAAATCAAACCAAACCAAACCAAATTGAATCGAATCGAATCAAATCAAATCAAACAAAATCAAACCAAATCAAACTGAATTGAATCAAATCAAACTAAATCAAACCAAATCAAATTAAATCAAACCAAACCAAAACTGAATCAAATCAATCAAACCAAATCAAACCAAATCAAATCAAACTAAATCAAACCAAATCAAACCAAACCAAATTGAACTGAATCGAATCAAATCAAATCAAACTAAATCAAACCAAATCAAACCAAACTAAATCAAACCAAATCAAATTAAATCAAACCAATCCAAATCAAACCAAACCAAACCAAACCAAACTGAATCGAATCAAATCAAACTAAATCAAACCAGATCAAACTGAACCAAATCAAATCAAACTAAATCAAACCAAATCAGATCAAACTGAACCAAACCAAATCAAATCGTATCAAATCAAACCAAACTGAATCAAATCAAACTAAATCAAACCAAATCAAATCAAACTAAATCAAACCAAACTAAATCAAACCAAATCAAATCAAACTAAATCAAACCAAACCAAATCGAATCAAATCAAACCAAACCAAACCAAACTAAATCAAACCAAATTAAATCAAACCAAACCAAATCAAATCAATCAAACCAAATCAAACCAAACTGAATCAAATCAAATCAAAATGTATTTATATAGTGCCAAATTATTACAAAAGTTATCCCATGACACCTTACATTTAGAGCTGGTCAAAAACAGAGCCAGATCCAAGTCCACATCAGACGACCCAGACCACCCAGAACAAATCACATTTTTGCACATTTAAAAAAAAAAAAAAAAAAAATCTGCTTTACCACTTAATTAGTTATTTGGTTTAGGCTGATGTTTTAAGATATTGGCAGCAGAAGTCCTCCCTGTAGAGTTGTACTCAGTGTGTTGGTTTGCCACAGGTTTCATTTAAAGGCTGAAATGAAGCCAAAACTGAAATGAAATGCTCCGTGAATGTCTGCTTGACTTGGTTCCAAAAGCAAATCCATTCTCACAGACCTTCAGGTTAAATGTACAAGTTTACAAGAGAAATTAAGCTCCACTTTTACTTCTACTTATTACTTAGCTTTGAAGCTTTGAGCCTGCCATGAAAAATGTTTCTGTACTTAATTTTTCTGCCCTTCAGGGATTTCTGGACAACTTATATTAAAGCTGCAGTGTTTCATACTTGAGCGTCTTTGTGCAAACACTTTTTAATTTCCTTTCAACATATTGTGATTCAAGTTGTCTGAAAGGAAACGGACCTTCTGCATCTACTCCTTGCCATCCTTTCAAGCTGTAGAAAACTGACAGATTGTGTTGGACTATACAAATTATATTGAATGTAGGTGAATTGAATCTGGTTCCATCACCTGAACTTGAGTGGAAATTTACTGCCATACCCTGAAGTTTGGAAAAGCGACTTTACTTTTGCATAAATACGTGAAACAATACAAGGTTAACCCTTTAAGCCCTGACGTGTCTGTGGTGAGCGTTCTGAGTGTATGATTTAGTTCAAATATTCATAAAAATTCAACCGTTTGCTCAATAGGAAAAAATTCAAAACATGCTGATAGAATAGACCTTGTTCTTTCCATAGACATCTGAGCATGCTCAGTGCATCCCCCTGCCGCCTGTGGAATGGGGGCAAAACACAGAGCAGTGAGTGAGACCAACTAGTGACAAAAATAGACAGTTTGGGCTTTTTTTTTTTTTTTTTTTTTTACACAGTTTTCCATTTTGTTTTTTTGTTTTGTTTTGTTTTTGCTGTTGTTTGCAGTGTCGTTGTGATTTTCCTTTATTTGTTTTATTTTTTTTTGATTGTGTAACTATTTGGAGTTCAACCAGGCGCCAGAAACACGCTGGAGTGATTAAGAAAAAAAAAAAAGCCCTAAAACAAAACACAGAGCAGTGAGTGAGACTGACTAGCTATAAAAATAGACAGTTTGGGCTTTTTTTTTTTTTTTTTTTTTTACACAGTTTTCCATTTTGTTTTTTTTTGTTTTGTTTTTGCCGTTGTTTGCAATGTCGTGATTTTCCTTTATTTCTTTAATTTTTTTTTGATTGTGTAACCGCTTTTTGGAGTTCAACCAGGCACCAAAAAAATGCTGGACTGATTTATGAAAAAAAAAGAGCCCCAAAACAAAATACAGAGCAGTGAGTGAGACCGACTAGCTATAAAAATAGACAGTTTGGGCTTTTTTTTTTAACAGTTTTCCATTTTGTTTTTTTTTTTTTGTTTTGTTTTGTTTTTGCTGTTGTTTGCAATGTCGTTGTGATTTTCCTTTATTTGTTTTATTTTTTTTGTTTGTGTAACTATTTGGAGTTTAACCAGGCGCCAAAAACACGCTGGACTGATTAAGAAAAAAAAAAAAAAAAGCCCTAAAACAAAACACAGAGCAGTGAGTGAGACTGACTAGCTATAAAAATAGACAGTTTGGGCTTTTTTTTTGTTTTGTTTTGTTTTGTTTTTTTTTACACAGTTTTCCATTTTGTTTTTTTTGTTTCTTTTATTTTTTTTGATTGTGTAACCGCTTTTTGGAGTTCAACCAGGCACCAAAAAAATGCTGGACTGATTTATGAAAAAAAAAGAGCCCCAAAACAAAACACAGAGCAGTGAGTGAGACCGACTAGCTATAAAAATAGACAGTTTGGGCTTTTTTTTTTTTTTTTTTTTTTTTTTACATAGTTTTCCATTTTGTTTTTTTTTGTTTTGTTTTTGCTGTTGTTTGCAGTGTCGTGATTTTCCTTTATTTATTTATTTATTTATTTATTTGATTGTGTAACTGCTTTTTGGAGTTCAACCAGGCACCAAAAACACACTGGACTGATTTAGAAAAGAAAAAAAAAAGAGCCCCAAAACAAACCACAGAGCAGTGAGTGAGACTGACTAGCTATACAAATAAGACAGTTTTTTTTTTTTTTGCACAGTTTGTTGTAATTATCCAAATTTCGTCCAAAAATAACGAAGCGAGACTCTCGGTTTAAAAATACGCATTCATTTTTACTGCGTGCGGCAACTTGAAATACACATACGACTCTTCACAACTCGTGGCATACATACATCTACTTCGGTGAAAATTCCCTATGCCTCTTGGGTAATGCTAAGCCTCATGGGAAACGTAGTTATCGTTATGCAAATAATCTTAGCGTTCATTATTGCTTATTTTAGCTCAACTTTTAACATAAATCACAAATGAAATATATTGCATCTTTTTACTCAGAAACAAATGAACTGCAATTGCATATGCATCATCAAATTATAATAAATCTAAACACAAATTACTTGTACTTTATCTTTCCCAAATAAAGTCACAACACAGTTTTCCATTTTGTTTTTTTGCTTTTACTGTTGTTTGCAGTGTCGCTGTGATTTTCCTTTATTTGTTTTTTTTTTTTTTTTTTGAGCGTGTTACTGCTTTTTGGAGTTCAACCAGGTCTCAAAAAGCAGCTGGAGTGATTTATTAAAAGAAAAAAGAGCTCCAAAACAAAACTACTGGGTCAAAACTCAAATCCTTGTTGTTGTTCAGTGTGTTCCAGTTCACAGTTCACGTTCAACATCCTAAATCTCTTATTGACATACATTCTGAGTGCCTTATTTAGTCCAAACCTGTCAAACTTCAATTCCTCTCTTTCTCTTTTTCTGTTTTTTCACCTGTTTTGACCCTAAAACACACAGTAAAACAAAACCACTGAAGAAAAGGAACACAAGCACATACTCACAGCAGCTTTTATGAACCTGAAACAGATGCAGATTCACAGCAGAACCTTTACCTGGAATAATGTCTGAGGGGTTAAAGGGTTAACTATATTTATATTTAGTCTTTTGATTTGGACTGAGCAGAGAGAGCTGCAAAGGGAAGTGCTGTTACATTATTGTTGTTCTGCAGTTTTTTTTTTTACAGCTATTTTTATTATTATTATTACAGTTTAAAGCTTATGTCCTGAATTATACATAATTCAGGATGAGGCATCTTAAAGTGACAAGTAAGTGTCTTACTCAGTTGAAATGTCTGTGAATAAAACATAATTTTTCCTGACACACAGCTGTATTGCAGCTGTAGTTACACCAACAAGACGGTGTATCAGAGGAAAGAAAAAAGATTTGAAAAATTCACACAAAATTTGAACTTTGACCTACTGTTGCCAAAATGTAATCACATCTATTCTGCATCACCGGCAATCTATAAACCTAATCTAGTATGAATTCAACCAATAGTTTTGCTGTTAGAGTGTTAACAAACAAACAAACTGAACCAAAAACAATACCCCTTGCCTCCCCTTTGCAGGGGCGGGGCAATAAACTGATAAACTATGGCCAGGATGGTTAATTTGGTTAAGCCAATAATAGCCCCACTGAACAAAAACATGGATCTTTTGAAAATCTGAGTCAAAATATTCTGAGAATAACACTTGCTCTAATACTTCCTGTGGAATTACATTGTAAAGTAAATGTACATTTTGCGACGGTCATTCTTATGCTTTACTGCAGGGGTGTCAAACTCATTTTGGTTCAGGGGGCATATTTAGCCCAATTTGATCTCCAGTGGCCCGAACCAATCAAATAATAGCATAATAGCCTATAAATAATGACAACTCCAAATTTTTTAGTGCAAAAAATAACATTAGATGATGAAACTATTTCTATCCAAAACAAAAAAGATGTGAATAATCGGGAAAAAATGAAATTTCTGAAGAAAAACAAGTACAATTTTATCAATATTATGCCTCAACTTATGATTTCTACATGTGCATTACAGATCAGATCTACCATAACATAAAACAGGCAAAATATTGTTAAAATTACACTTATTTTTCTTGAGACATTCCAGGTTGTTCATATTTGTTCAGGTTATTGACATTTTATTGTTAGAGGATATCAGAATTTAATGTTCTTTGCAATAAATAAAAGAGAAAAAAATTGGTGTTGCCATTATTTAGAGGCATAATATCATATTATTTTTCTCACATTAAACCTTTAAGAACATTTGGAGTCATTATTTCTAGGTTATTATGCTGGTATTTTTGAGTTTGATGCCCATGACTGTTAACATCTTCGGGGTAATTTTTGCATTTTGCACTTTGTAAATTCATCTTGCGGGCCAGATTGGAACCTTTGACCTTTGGTTTTGGCCCCCAGGCCGTATGTTTGACACCTGTGCTTTATCGTATCTGGCCCGACTATGACATAAGAAACCTAAATTGTTCAGGAGGTATAAGCAATGTGCATTTTGTAGCCATTTAAAGACACACAACAAACCAGTGGGTGACATCACGATAGCTTCTTTTATACAGTCTATGGTCTGCTGCGAAAACAAACTGAACCAAATGCTAAACAGGGAGCCTGTTCCACACACAAAAACAGTCGGTGAAGTACATGTCTGTGTATGTAAAACATCAAAGCCTGCAGCCTGCATGTTGTAGCCTGTGGAAACCATGCACAAATAGGCCCTTGTGGTCACTCGTGGGCATCGCTGTGACTCACAGTGTGCCTGAAGCCATTACTGCATCTATGCATAGTTTGTCAAATTACTCATACAGCTGTGTGTATGAGTCACATAAGCAGGTTATGCATTTTATTCATGTGTAAAGCAAAGCTGCTGTGTGTGATTTTCAACATACTGTACTACAGTCATTGTTAGTGTTATTTTCATATTACAGCTGTGATTTGTGTCTATATTTTGCAGCATGTTGCATAGAAAAGCTGTACACTCGCCTGCATGTACAGTGTGGACTGCTGAAAAAAGGCTCAGTTGATAAGCGAAAGAAATCATCCAAACACATCGAGTAAGTAGGACTGCATAATGAAAAATGCATACGTTGGCATATGGTGTGCCAAGCTGACTTAGAGGTAATATTCCTCCAGCCCATACACTCATAAATCCATATCCATTACTCCTTTTAAGGCAGAGGTCAATAGTTCACATTCGATCACATGGGAGAAGCCCTTCACTGTCTGCTTCTGTTGCCATGGCAACTGGCAGCTGCTGCTGACGGCTGACAGATGGAGAGTTAAAGGAAAAGATACAGACAGAGAGGGAAAGGTTTTTTTCTTTTTTTTTTTTAAATCGCTGTAGGTGTATTTTAATGCGTTTGGACGTACAAAGCGGAGAGGTGATGCCTGCTTTTCAGGAGCACTGCAGGTCTCAGTCCTCAAGTTCTCAATTCTCTCACTCACCTGGACTATTACGAGTGTTTTTCCAACACATCAGAACATATCTTATTCATCTGATCCTGAGGGAAAGACCAGTCCAGAAGTGGTCTTGGTGCCACTCTATTCAGTCAAACAACAGCAACAGAACAGATGTAGCAAGTCAGAAGGAGGGAACTTTATCATTAAAGGAAGCAAAAGTAATGTGTTATGTTGTATAAATAGGAGATGGGGGTGGGATTTAATAAGTTTTTTTCTTCCCACTCCTTTTTGAGCAGTACATTAGGGATGTAACGATCACTGGTATAACGATAAACCGCGGTAAAATTGCAGACGGTTAGTATTACCGTTTAAATTCTAATTATCATGATAACCGTGTTTGATTACCACACTTTTAGGAGAAAAAACGCCTATGTAAAGCTATGCTTTTATGTCAAATATTTGAGTATAGTTTTAATTTATTACAAATTTGATTTTATACACCTAATATTTGGAACCACAATTCACTTTTAAAGTCTTTGAAAAGGTTTGTTAAGCATCTTTTTGTTATTTATATAATAAATTAAATAAATTTTTCAAATTGGATTTTATATATTTTTTTCTCCTTTTGTGTTTTTCTAGTAGGTTAAAGTGAAAAAAATAATAGGCAGTTGATATAAATGAAGTTCTGCTGAAAAAAAGATATCTAACATGGGTATAGTAAACATTCTGTATATAGTATATAAAGGCAAAACCAAAGTACTGAAAAACAGCCAAAATAGGCTCAGACCACTAAGGGTTAATATTTTAATATTTCTGCCAACAGAAGGTACACTGTGCCTATTATTTTATTTGTTTTTTGTTTTTGTTTTTTTTTAAAATACAACTTGGTTAAATTATTTCAGTGTGTGTATTAGTACTTTTTGAACATTTTGAGCACAATTTTAATAATATCGCGATAATAATGATAACCATGATAATTTTGGTCACAATAACTGTAATATGAAATTTTCATATTGTTACATCCCTACAGTACACATTGAATTTATTTCATTATTACTAGTGTACATGGCAATTGCTATTTTGTCTTGATCATCTTTCTCTGATATTAGTTCCTTGTACAAAGAAAATGTACAAAGAAAATGTTTAATTTTTTCTTCTGCTCAAAACAAATAAATGAATGAATGAATGAGAATACCAAAGTTATGTCCAGACAGATCATATATGACATTGCATCCTTGAACACTTTTAATAGAATTGAATACAATTTTTTATTTTAGAAAATTCAATACCAACATACTATTTAGGATGAAACAGATTTTTAATTATGTTTATTTATAACTGCAGACACTTTGCTAATATAAATATCCCATAATATAACAATAATAATGATGCAATAAATGGACAATGGCCAAAAGCAACAAAGAGACACATGCCATCCAGTCAGTATAACACTGATGGCAGTAGAGGTAAGACTGGCCAGTTACCACGGTAACATGCCTCCAACTGATGAGGGAAGTAAAATGTTGTCATGTCTTGAACAGCACATCTGACCACATGCATTCTGTTTTTTAATTCTACAAAAATATGTTGAAGGATAGTAAAAAATATAGTATAGAGGTATTTAATCTTGTGTGGAATTTCAAAGACAGCCATAAAAATGCAATGCTTAAGAATTTGGATGACTCTATTCTCCAACAGTTGAATTTAAATAATATTCTAGAATACTTTTCTTTTGACTTTTGAAAAATTCAGTTTGGATTCTAAAACATTTGAAAAGTTAAATCACACAAATCTTTTCCATTGACCCTGAAACTGTGCTAATTTAACTTAAATAAAGCATAAAAATTTACCGAATGGAAATACGACAATTTCGCCAAACTCTCGTTTTACAATTAAAAGTTTTTGCGCTGGCAAGAGGTGGTTTTCAGGTGTAGCACAAATAGTATATCACGCTAAACTGCAATGGAAAGACCTTTTTCCACAACTTGAGTAATGTGAATTCAAAAAAATGGATGTTGACAGACATTACAACAAAACAGAAGAAGAGTTTTAACAGAAACATGTCGCGGTATGTGTGGACACACCAGGAAACCCAATAATTTTTTAATTCAGTACGGGATAGAGGGGTAATATATAATAATAATGAATATATCCGTAAATCAACACCATATTTACATTCATCGCCATGTTTATGGAATGGCTTCTCGTGTCATCGCGTGATAATAAATAAACAAAACATCACATTTGTGATTTAATGGAAAAAAAAAAACAGACATTGCGCACTTCTGTTTTTTCAGCATTTAGTAAATATCGGTAAAGTTTTGCGCACATGTCCAGTGGAAAAGCCACTACAGAAATTCCTTCTTTTTACTCAGGGACTTTATAAAACACAGTTACAGGTTATGCCAACAACCAAAAGGGACAGTCGACCCCACAGCCAACTTTAACCCACCAGCTCTGAAAAGAATTTTACCTTTTCCTAATTATTTGGTCTGAATTGGACGTTATAGTTAAAGACACCCCCCCACCCCCCCCCAAAAAAAAAAATAAAAATAAAAATCAAATGCTAGGAAGTGGATCTTTAAGCTGAAATTATTGTGTCAACTTTAAACTCCAACTTCAAATGTAATTCAGTCTTGACTTTGAGGTGGCTGTTTCTTGAGTATGAACAAAACCATCAGGGGTTTGTTTCTGGGCTTGTTTGGTAATTCGTTAACCCCAACGCAATGCAAAATGCATTATCCTGTTTCTGGGCTAGTTGGTTCAAAGTCTGCACTTGTTAAGTGCCGCGTTCCAGGGCTGATTTTAACGAGGAGGTCTGGGTTAGAATGATGACATATTCTTGCAGCTTCATTTCACTCGATTTCTGTTTGATATATTATTTATATTTGAAAAAGAAGATTTTTAACAGATGTTTGAAAGTATCTTTGATGATATCAGATTTTTCCCCTGGACAGTTTGCATTGACAAAAACAAATCTATCAGGTGAGGATTGATCCACTCACTGAATTTTATTCTCCGCATTGATTCATGGATGCAGATTACCTCAGGGCCTAATACAACAGAGGACAGAGTGGGTGTGGCTTGGAGAGATGGGTGCATGAATGAGAGCGATACGGGGGCGGAGCCAATGGACCACTGTGTGTGTGATGAGGTATGAATGTGGTGAGTGAGTGGGCGAGGGAATGAAAGAGAGTTAAGTTTTCTACATTCTTTTTTGTCCTGTTGCTCAGCGTGGTTACAACAGTAACCGTTTAGAGTTTTGTTAATAAAGTCACTAGTGCAGAATAACTCGGGTCATCGTTGGACGTCCAGCATTATTATACAGTCACGGAAAAAATTATTAGACCATCAAGTCATCAAAAACAATGCTTATGCAATCCAGTACTAACTCCTGTGTGTATCATGTGACTTTAACAGACAGAAAAGAAAACATGGAATGTCTAAAAGCACTGTTTTTGTCAGTACAATGCCATAGATATTGATGGAAGAACTGAAGGGATTTTGGTTATTATCAAGAAAACATGGAAAATGGACAGATATCAGCTCTGAAATTAAACTACTATGAGCTATTTTTGTTGTTATCATTATATTTGTCCAAACAAGTGTACCTTTAGTTGTACCAGGCATTAAAATGAACAAGAAACTGAAGAAAACAAGGGGTGGTCTAATAATTTTTTCTGCGACTGTATATGTGAATATAGTAATGCTGACAGATTCATTAATTTGGGAGAGAGAAAAGTGTGTAATGCACTTCCTTTGACATATTTATATTTGAAAAAAAGAAAAAAAAAAAGAGAGATTTTTAACAATTTTGATAATATCTTTGTGGCGGATGGTGGGGGGGTTCAATGGGGCAAAGCCAATCTAAATCAACATTATGAACACTTCAAATCACATAAAACCATATTGTGTTTCATCATACATTAATTAAATGAATATAAAATGAATCCTTTTGGAGCCAAAGCGAAGCATTGGCTTTAATAAAGTTGTCCTCAGTTATGACGAATTCCATTGGAAAGAGCGGGAGCGGAGGCGTTCATTCGTTTGTTTGTTAATAGTTGCATTTACATTAACGAACACAACCACACACACACAAACGGATTTTGCATTCCATAAGCCTTGGTGTTCGCTACACCATTGTTAGCTCGCTATTTGCGTTAAAGGGTGCGTTAAGGTTGAGTTCGCTAGTTAACCCAGAAAGAAGCCCAGAAGAAAGTTAAGGGACAGAATAAACCCAGCAAAGTTTTATGATTCTGCCAAACTTCTCTCCAGATTCAGGATAGAAATTGGCCATGAATGTAGCTTTACTGGTTCCGGTCTTCTTTATAAGGAGTTATTTTGTCACCATTGGCTGTTATGAATTTGGACGAGTGGCTATGACTTGCACAGTCCCCCAGAGGTCAGTTCTTGGACCCCTTCTATTCAATTCATTTATGCTTCCTTCAGGTCAAATTCTGCAGAACTGCAACATTGATTATAATAATTATGCAGATGATGCATTCGTATACAGAGTGCATGGAACTGTCATGAAAGCTAAACATGATTACTCTGAAGAATCTAAAATGTAAAACAATCTAGTTTGTTTTTGTATGATTCCAGATGTGTTCATTAATAGTTTTAATCTGTAGAAACTAATGTTAGATCAACACGTTTTTGTCAAAGGAGGAGAAATTAGCTTCTCTGCAGTACCATGAGTAAGCTAAATAGCTAATATTACAGCTAGCACTAATGTATGGTAAAAGAATACTGACTGGTAATGGGTCATGGTATTTCAAGAGAAAAAAGCACTGACATCGTAAGAATACATTTTTTGTCTTATCTCTATGAAATTTCTTTATTAAAATATAGATATAACAAAATAATGCAGTATCAAATAACATAACAAAACAATGTTCTTGTAATATTTAGTCTTATTCTTACTTTTTACTTTATAAATGTGACTTTTGTTTTTACCACTTTATTCTCATAACATTTTGAAGTTTTTCTTGAAATCTTACTTTTTTTTTTTTTTTTTTTTCAGAATTTTTTGACTTCTAACATTCTGACACCATTCATAATATTATGCCATAAGTAATATTATTGTACTTTCCTCAAATATTTCAACTTCTCAAAACATTATTTCATTATTATCCAAATATTTTTGATTTTAATCATTAAAAAAACTAAATATATTGACTTATTACTTTTAATATACCTTCACAGTCCTAAATTTTGAAAAAAATATATTATGTCTTTATTTTTGTAGTGTTATCACTTTTCTGTAAATATTTTTTAAATATCAGACCACTCCTCATTTGTATTAAATTAGCCTTCATTTGTTAGATAATTTGTTTTAATTTGGCTAATAAAGCATTCCCATATTGATTAAACTCTCTTGTTTAATTGGTTGCCATCATTAAATTTGCATTTATGAAACAACAAAATGAAGCCTCCTTTTAAATCAGAATTTATTCATTTTTATCCTTGTTTTGTTCAACTCTGATTATAACTAATACTAAATCAAATTATGCTTTGTAGACTACGACCCCGTATGTTTTTTTTATTTTTTATTTTTGCTCATGTTGTATAAATGTGTTCCCCAATATTGTCAGAATTCCATTCAAGAATCGTTCACCAATCATCCCTGACCGCTGTTTTAATTATTTATTATCATCTGAAAGGCAGCATTAATGAATCATAAGAAAAAGACTGTGAAGAGTTATACCAGAAAGTAAAAGCAGTAAACCTTCGTACAAAGTAGTGAGTGCACTTGTCATTTGTTACATCAATTTTCAATGTTTTTACATTTTACAAATCGCGGACCTCAACCCTGACCCAACATCTGTGAATTAAAAAAGGAAAGGAAAATAAATACCACGTGAAATATTATATTTACTCAGTCATGAACCTAATGTGACCTAATTATGTTTGTATTTTGCCTCAACATGTGTTAACCTCCGTTTAAACCGCTTCAGTGTAAACCACACACTGAGCTCCTGGCTGTTTTAAAAGACACACACACACGAGGTAATGAGGGCTGCAATTATGTACACTCCTTCAGGATGACGATTCAATTAGAAATAACCTTTGGACATGATTTGAATGGCACAGATAAAATAACAACACTGCTAAAAAGGCCTCATGTTATAGAAAAAAAAAAAATCACTTCCTAAACAAAGCAGTATATATCAGGAGTTTTCAATATTTAGTTCCATTAATGTTTCATTTTGTGTTCAATCACCTCTAGACGCAGATGAAAAGAAATATTAGCATATTTCCACTGGCAAATAAATGGAGCTATTATACAAATTAATACTTAAATTAGCTGTTTGGAGTTTTTGCTCCCAAACTGCAGTCAAATGAAAAATTAATTTCCCTAAATTTGTTTATAAAATAACAAGAGGGGTTAATGCAGAGCTATTAGGAAAATATTTTTTCTCACCATCCTGTTAATTTCATTTCAGGGGTGATCGCACACATCGGAGATTGGAATAATAATAATAATGATGATGATCTTTTCTATTTGAAATGAAAAAAAAGAGAGACCAATTAGGGTGCTGATTTGTAGGTCTGACTGTGTGATGAATTATTCATGAAATTAGGGACAACAAGAAGGAGAATGAAGGGATCAGCTGGCCCACTGAGGAGGGATGAAGGCTTTTAAGACAGGAGAGCACTGTGTGTTTTGTGACGGGACACAGTCAGTCTGCTGCCTCTGCTTTTGGATACAACACCACCAACCAGGTATTTACTTTTACAAACTTAAAATTAAAATTAAAAAAATATATATATAGTCAAACCAGAACAGTTAAGTGACTTTTTATTCTGTTTTATATTAAAAAATGTAAACTACTATTACATTAATATAGGTACATTCATATAGTAATTAGCAGTTATTTCAGTTCACTATCATGTGTGCATGTTATATAATGTATTTATATATTTTGTACATAATTAACATTCATTATTACAGTTTTAAGTATTAAATAAAAGCATATCTGGCAAATATTTACTAATAGCAATTCTGACAGCTAATGTACTTACAGAAATTATTTATTTTAATTAGCATCTCATAATGCATTAATTAATTTTAAGCAGCACTGTCTTGTTATTATTTACTAAACTCAATTAATACCTTTAGATGTTAAATAATTCAGTCATTGCCAGCTAAAATTATACTAGATGCTGCTGATTAATTTTTTATTGCATTAACTAATTTTAATTTATATACTTAGATATAAAGTTGTTTTCTAAATAAAAAAAAAATACATACATTTTATATTGTGCCACAAAAATATTACAGTATATTACAGATAGTATAATAGTAAATAAAAACATATGTATTTTTGTCTCTCTAAAATAAATGATCTCATGTATTAGAAAAAAAATTGTTAAAACTGTATACTTCATTGCATGCTGCAGCTTGTAAATATTTAATGAGTTGCTTAAAAATTTAAATCTTTAAAGAGGTTATTTTCCCTGAAGGGATTTCAATGATGAGTTCTTTTAATTAATTTTCATCACATGCAGGACAGATCGTAAATTATGATCTACTTGTATTAATTGTTATCTGTATTACTCTTTCTATGACAGACTGTAAACACAGGAAGTGGCTCAGAGACCTTAAACCGGCAGACTCCAGGACCCAGAAGCCTCAGCGTGGCCCAGTCCCTGCGCGCGGTGCATTCACAGTTCACAAGCATCTCGACCTAAATGCGATGTGACGGGAGAACCTTTACTGAAACAAACGGGAATATAGTATCAGAGAAGGCTGACCGAGCTGTGAACCGGAGCCCTAACACGGAGCAAATTAACATCAGCAAAAAATAGCTCTCCGTTTTCAGATCGCTTATGTGCCAGGCAGAGGGGGCATCACAGCGCTGTCAGGTCATTTCAGCCCCCAGATGTCTGCACCAGGGGCTGATGGGAAAGAAGAGGGGCTTCCTACGGCTGAACTATGACCACTGATCTGGACTAGTTCCTGAGGTGCTGCTGTTTTATGTCCTGTTTTGGGCCCCACTACCATCCGTCATCAGATCCCTTTTCCTTATCTGAGTTGTCCACTGATGCTCTATGTGACTCTCAGTTTGTCCTGCTGCAAAAACAGAAGCTCCCTTTGACATGTGCATACACTGGTACCACTAAAAGCATCCATCTGCTTTAACCCATGAAGACCCAAACATCCACCACCAACCAAAAGCATCGACTGATATAAACTCTTTAATATCTGCTGATCGTACTTGAAGATAGATTCTGTTCATTTAAATGTTTTTTTTTGTTTTTGTCTTCGTTTGCTTTGTTTTGTTTTACTTTGTTTCTTTGCATGTTCGAAATACATACATACATACATACATACATAAAAATAAAGATACACTAATCCTGTCAATACATTGAAATAATTGGTGTAAAATGCAGTTTCATGGTCATCACATTTGACCTATTTGGACGTTCAGAGGGGCACGTACTAATAGTTTGATTTGATTTGATTTAGTGATTTATTCCAAACATGCAATGAAATTTAACACATATGCGAACAAGCAAAACATGCATAATAATACAAATATAACAGCACAATAGTTCCATTTACATGCCCTTAAAAGGGGTGGGAAGAAGTGCAGCTTATTTAATCCCACCCCCTCTCCCTAAAATATTATTGAAAACATATATTTATCTCCCTCTTCCTTTTATGTTTCTTCTTTATATAAATATATATATATATACACACACACTCATTCATCCATATACACATACATACATTTATAATATACCTACAACATACAAGTACCACGCATACAAATACACATATAATGTTTTACAAATGCATTTCTTAGTTGTGCTGGTGAATAAATAAATAAATAACAAACAAGAGAAACACTTGGACCACCACCAAGTAAGATCTGACCCCCCCACCCACTCGATCACCACCAAAATTAATCATTTCTTCCTTGTGCTAGTATCAATATTGCCTGAAAATTTCATGAAAATCGTCCATAACTTTTTGAGTTATCTTGCTAACAAACAAAACAAACACTGCAAACACACAAAGCAAAGCGATCACAATACCTCCTGGCAGAGGTAATGACTCAAAGAAAGAACTACAAATGTAAACAAGAAAAGCACTCGGAGAGCGCAGACCTCCGCCAAGACAGATCTGCCTCCCATGTTGTTTGTTTGTTGTTTGTTAGCAAGATAACTCAAAAAGTTATGGATGGATTTTCATGAAATTTTCAGGAAATGTTGATGCCCCCCCCCCCTTGATCACCACCACATTTTAATCATTTCTTCCTTGTGCCAGTATCAACATTTCCTGAAAATTTCATGAAAATTGTCCATAACTTTTTGAGTTATCTTGCTAACAAACAAACACACAAACAAACAAACAAAGACGCACACCACAAAGCAAAGCGATCCCAGTACCTCCTGGCAGAGGAAACAACAGTGAACATAATGTGACAATTAATAACCCTCATCCCTATATCTTGTGAAAAACATGCTCTTATAAGTGTTTTTGAACTGGCTTATGTTTGAACATTCCTTGTGCTCCTCCTTCAATCTGTTGTGGGTTTTCGTGAGCATTTTTTCTCTTTATTGGAGAAAACCCACGACTTTTAGCATGTGCCGTCCAGAGGCTTAATAGTGAACGTGGAAACACTGTCATCTTCTACAGCATTGATTCACCAGTAAAACCCATGGAGTTGGATCAATGACAGTGGATGGAAATGCTTGGTTTATGTTCAGTTAATGATATATTTTGCTGAAAAAGTGACTTTTTCTGTAGTTTTCTGTATTTTTGATAATAACCTTCAACTTTATCTGATTTTTCTATGAACATCTACATGATCAGCAAATTAGATACAGGAAAATACCTGATTTATACTGATAAAATGCAAAAATACAGAGGATAATATTCTAATAAATGGTGATGAATCACTTAAGAAATGTTAGATATAGAGAAATTTCACAAAAGTAGCACTGGGTCTTTATGGATCAGCCTTCTTGGTACATTCCTACGCCCGTGCATCAGTGTATGGATTCGACTTGTGCAAGGTCAGCTCATCATGTCAAGGCAGTGATGTACAGCTGTTACACCAAAGCTTTTACTGACTGACAGTGTGTAGCTGGGCTCCAGAATGGACTGGTCTTAGGTCAGATGACAGTCATGGAAACTGACGGATTAAAATAACTGCAGTGCAGAGCAGAACAAGACCATCTCAGATGTCCACAGAGCAAATATAACAGTTAAACCAGCTTTTAAAGGTTCAGTATGTGATGCCTGGGACCCACTGTCAACCTCACCTGTGCGTGACTCCACTGCTATATCTGCTTTGTGTATGCATGTGTTCACACCAGTGCATTTGACGCTGCTATTGCTGCAGCTGCTGCATACACTCAGGTGCCCCTTGGTAATAGCCATTAATATCATTACCCCACCCCCCCGAATGGGAGGGAAGGGGGTTTGTTTTTGGTTTGGTTGGTTTGTTTGATTTTTAACACTCTAGCAGCAAAACTATAGGTTGAATTCTTACCAAATTGGGTTTATAGATTGCCAGTGACCCAGAGTAGATCTCATGACATTTTGGGAAACATAGGTCAAAGTTCACATTTTTATGAATTTTTTAAAAAAATTTTCTTTTCCCATTTACTTATAATGGGTGAAATTTCAAAATTCTGTAGCAGCAAAACTATCAGTGTAATTTGTACCAGATTTGGTTTATAGATTGTCAGTGACCCAGAATAGACATCATTAAATTTTGGGAAACACAGGTCAAAATTTCTATTTTTTATGAATTTCTTAAATCTTTTTTTTCCCCCATTTATGTATAATGGGCAAAATTTCACATGCCTGCAGCAGCAAAAGTATTGGTTGAATTCATACCAAATTGGGTTTATAGATTGCCAGTGACCCAGAATAGATGTGGTTACATTTTGGGAATAGTAGGTCAAAATTCAAATTTTTTTATGAATTTGTAAAACCTTCCCATTTACTTATAATGGGGGAAATGTACAAGGGGTGGGGTTTGTTGTGCCTGGCACCACTTGTTTTGAACTTCAGTTCAGCATTTTTTTTCTAGGACTCATTCCAGTCTCATCCATTTTATTTGGAACCTAGTAACATGTTCTGATCCATCTTTTAATTATCGCTCTGTTAGAAGGTTCCAATGTCTGCAGTCAGACTTTTTAAGATTTTTGTGCTTAATAAAATATGAAATGTATGCTTCAGATGAACTCATCCATGACTCCTTAGAGACACTCTGACCCCTTGAGGTCCAGCAGTTCCACCCCTTTTGTCCAAATATGATCACTTCTGGCCCCAAAAACCCACCATGGTGATGGCTAGATATTATTTAGCTTAATATTAGCATAAAATTTTGAGCATATTTAGATTAAAAACATAACTGACATTGTAATGGCTGAATATGGCTATCAACATTTCTTTTCAGTCTTTTACTTCATGTTAAATTAGACATTGCTTCTATTTTCCAGATACCATGGTGTTTCAGTGAGGGTGGGGCCTCACCTATCCTGGACAGGTCACCAGTGAATCATTTGGTTGATTAAACACTAATGAAAACATAT
This sequence comes from Sphaeramia orbicularis, assembly GCF_902148855.1. Lineage (NCBI taxonomy): Eukaryota > Metazoa > Chordata > Actinopteri > Kurtiformes > Apogonidae > Sphaeramia > Sphaeramia orbicularis. Next base: position 40,329,862 of record NC_043974.1, on the reverse strand, counting down.
TCATTCAGTTTCTGCAATTAGACGAATCCACCTCAATCTTACACAATGGGTCTTTATTTAACATGCTTCTTTTTTTTATTCAAGCCTATTCAAGGTCAAAATGGTCAGTAATCAGTGTTTTATCTTTGGAATACAAAAAAAGAATGAATGAATGAGGGGACTGTGATTATCATGATGTAAATCATCACAGGCAAAGGTTAAGACTGTTAGCATCCACTCATGGTGTAACTGATGACTGATGATTCACTGATGACTCAAAAAAATGCAAAAAATCCACCAAATTCAGTCGACAGTTTGGAACAGACTGTAGGGAAGGGCCCACTGAGGTGTAACGTACCTTAAATGAGGAGAACCCCCTGAAACTGTTGCCTATATGCGAGCCTGTACACTGATTTACATGTACAGGACTCTCTGACCTGGTGAATATTGGACTCACATGGATGGTTGGACCAATGAGAAGACCAAATTATTCCTTTGACCTATCCAAGAAAAAAACACCACAGCTAATACTGATGGAAAACAGCAATGGAATTCCATCATCTACTGGCAGATCCACTTCTTCATCCATTTACCCTGTAAAGGCTGAACCATTAAATCATTGACAGAAAATTCCAGTTCTTTGAAACTGGAGCCTTTATTGGTCCTTCTGAACAACGAAAAAAATGTTTTTTCAAATGTCAGTTTCCATGTATGAATTTCAATTTTGTATCATATTTGATACATCGGGTCTCAATGCTCAAATATTATTATTTTTGAACAAACAAAAATAAGCTGCTACTTTTTTCACATGCTTTGAACCCAGCAGCTTAAACAATGACACGGCTAATTCATAGTTTACAGGCTAACGAGCCTCATGCCGCTAATACATTTAGGCTCATCACACCAGACCAATGAAATTACCGAACAGGTCACAGTGGACCAATAAAATCGTTCGAATCGCTGTAAATCAAATGCACTCGCACTAAATTCTTCAGATCATTCATTTTGCGTGTCATCCACACACTGTTATCATGGAAAACACCCGAAGAAATGCATATAAGGCAGCTTTCAAGTTGAAGTCGAAGAAGGAAATAGAGCTGCTGCACATAAACTTGGCATTAATGAATCGATGGCGAGATGTTGGAGACGGTAGCGTGCGGCTTATATTCAGGTGCGCTCAATAGTCTGGAAATTACGGTAATAAAACACAAATATGTCTAACAAATTGGTCATTCCTTTTCAAAATTGCCAAGTTCTGCCTCCTTCCTCATTAATGACAGTCTTGTAGTGTCACTGGAAAGGCCTCTGGTGAGCGAATTCTTCCCCCTGGTGGATTATCTGTGTATTGCATGTATCTAATTGTATACATCAGGTTTTACAAGAAAAAAATATCACACTGATCATGTAGAGGGCTTCAAAACTCATGTATCAAATATGATACGTTTGGTGTTATAGGGTTAAAGTGCCTCATGATGTAGCCATAGCGCCACCTGCTGATCACACCACCTAGCCTATTATATCCACTCAAACCCAGTTGTTTTTGCACAATCTTAAAAGTTCTGTTCAAATTCATTTTCATTTCATTTCACAACAATCCATTTCGACTAGATGATGTATCATTTCCACAGCAATAACTCTGTACAAAGGGGGAAAATAAAAACATATCAACCCCATTTAGTGTTGGAAATACTGCTGTTTCAATGTAAAAAAGTAACAAAGAGTAAAAACGCAACAGAGGATTTGAACTGTAAATGGTCAGAAACACAAAGCTATGGAGGTACATCATGTGAAGACAAAGGCAGTAAAGGTGGGAGATGGTGAACACCCCTCCCTTCATGATCTTCTTCACGGCCAATTAGGTCAGAGCAGAGCACGGAGCATTGCTCTAATGTTGGAGATGTAAGATTGGAGAGACACGACTGGAGGAAGGACCAGGGAGGGTTTTAAAAGCAGTGTTGTTGGCTGTGTGGATGTGGTGAGGTGCCATTTCCTGTCACAGCCTGAGAACACCACTACAATGATATAAACGCATGCAGGTCCACAGCAAGAGCCACTCCTAATACAGCCATCAGCCCTGGGTGAAACAGTAGAGCTGGGATGGGTTTAAAACTGCAGCACTAGACTGGACTAGAGCTGCGACCCATTAATCGATTAGGTGCTTGAAGTCAATGCAAAAATTCCTGATTCGATTAATCGACTCGAATTGATTGAAAGGAGATATTCTATTGCAGTTTTCCTGAACTGAAGCTTCTTTGTGCGTCACAATAAGCGTCCGTGTGAAACACAACAGTGGAACCAATGTTTAACAGCAGAGAAATGAAGGAAACAAAGCTTTGATTCAGGAGAATTGTGGTTGAGTGATTTTTTTGGATCACTTTGAGTCGATTAAAATATAAACCGTATGCCGCGTTTCCAGTACATGGTACCAGTTCGACTCAACTCGACTCTGCCTTTTTGTGTTTCCATTACATAGAAGAACCTGGAATCTGGTACCCAGTACCAGTTTTTTAGTATCTACTCTCCCGAGGTCCAAAACAGGGGAAGAGATACTAAAACATGACATGTAAACACTGCAGACCACTGATTGGTCAGAGAGTTGTTTATGTGTCATCAATGTGTGACACGGGTTCAGACATTTCTGTCCTTAGTGGCCGACGAAAAAAATCAGCGTGAGCTTGATGGGGCAACATGCAATGAGTGAGTTTATAAGCACCTCTCCGAGCAGACGTCATGGAAGTTACGCACAGCGTCACTATGACGTCCAGGTACTCTAAAGTTGGTAGTATCCTGTAAAGGAAACGGTCTCCAGGAATAGGACCTGGTACCAGAGTCAAGTTGAGTCGAGTCACACTGGTTCCACACAGTGGAAATGTTATTGGACGGACATAACAAGACTGTATTACTTTTGTGAAATTTTTCAAACATTTTTATTGTCATGTTGAAAATCAAGGTCAGTGAAGTTACCATATTTGGTTCCTTCTAAGAAGCATATAAAAATACAAGAAAAACAAATGTAAGGTGAAAGGAACATGTATTTTAGAACATTAGACCAACATGCGTGCTGATCCAGACCCCTGTCCACATCCACATGATCCCTTTGAACATCATTCCTTACATTAGTACCATTACTTCATGGTACCGAACAAAGCAGGTCCACTCACTGTTCATGCAGAGGTGGACCTTACAGACCCTGTAGACCACATTGGACCTGAGATTTTTGACTCACTGTCCTCACTGGAACTGTTACTGTCACTGTCTTGTGATGTGTGCAGAAATAATCAAAAATAGTCACTTGCCCGATAAAGGGTTAGCCTTTTTTTTGCTCATGTGTGAACACATTAAGTAGCGCTCCATGGCCTAGTAGCAGGTTAGCCAGCAGAATATTAACCAAAGCTCTTACGATAAGATTTTTCTGACAAAGGATGCAAAATTCCACTTTTCAAGCGTGACCACGTCATGGTTGGGGTCTTCAGGGGAGCTCAGATTCTGATCTGTTTGAATGGAATCCTATGGGAGAAGTGTCTGAGTTCACTGAATAAACAACTATATTCAAAGATGAAGCTAATTCGCTACAGGTTAGCCGTTAGGTTTCATCAAGTTCTTTGTAATGTCTTTGAAAATACGCTGTTAATTAACATTATTCAGCTCTAGTTATTTCAGTTTTGAGATGTTGTATAAATAGTGTGGTGGCAAAATATTTAATGCAATGCACCAACCTCCAAATTTCATAAATTCCCTTGTACCTTTATATTTACAAAGATAAATATAAAGATGTAAAGCAGCGGTCTCAAACATGCGGCCCGGGGCCAAATGAGTCCCGCCAAAGGCTCCAATCCGGCCCATGGGATGAATTTGCAAAGCGCAAAAATTCCACAGTCAAAACTGTGGAACTCATTTTAGTTCAGGTTCCACATACAGACCAATATGATCTACAGTCAAATAATAGCATAATAACCCACACAAAATAATGACTCCATATTTTCTTCTCGGTTTGATGTGAAAAAAATATTACACTATGCCTATAAATGACAACTTCAAATTTTTTGTCTTTGTTTTAGTGCAAAAAATAACATTAAATTATGAAAAATATTTACATTTACAAACTATCCTGTAACAATAAAATGTGAATAACCTGAAGAAATATGAACCTGAAAAGTCTAAAGAAAATTAAGCACAAGTTTAACAATTTTCTGCCTGTTACTAAGTGTTTAGTGTCTTTGTAGATCTGATCCATAATGTGCATGTAGAAATGATAAGCTGAGGCATAATATTGTTAAAATTGCACTTATTTTTCTTGAGAAATTTCAGTTTCAGTTTCACAATGGCATCACGGGTACAATGCCACTAGTAATAGCATAATAACCCTTTAACAATAAAATTTGAACCTTAAAATTAAGTGAAATTTTTTTAATATTCTGGATGTTACTAAATATTTAGTACATTTGTAGATCTGATCCATTGGTTGTGTCAATCATAAGCTGACTCATAATATTGTTGAAATTGTTCTTATTTTAGTTCCAAATTCCAAACTTCAAAATTTTATCAATGTTATGCCTGTTACTAATATTTGTGTAACAATGTGTGCAATACATTTGTACAAATGATAAGTTGAGGCGTAATATTGTTAAAATTGCACTTATTTTTCTTAAGAATTTCATTTTTTTCAGGTTATTCACATCTTTTTGTTTGGATATTTTATCAAATTAAATATTTTCATAATTTAATGAGGTTTTTTTGCGCTAAAACACAGACAAAAATTTGGAGTTGTCATTATTTATCGGTTATTATGTTGTTTTTTTACTGGTCCGGCCCACTGAAGATAAAATTGGGCGTAATGTGGGCCCTGAAAGAAAATGAGTTTGAGACCACTGATGTAAAGTATATATATTGTGGGTGAAAATAGCTGAATTGCTGCCATGTGACTGTCTGCACCCAAGTACATTAAAAATACAAATAATCCGTTTTAAAAAATCCTTTATCTAAGGAACATTCTGCAGTGTTCTGTGCACCAAAGTTATTATCGTTAACGAAAACTAATGAAATGGCGAAAACTAGAATAGTAAAACATTTTTGTTAACTGAAATAAATAAAAACTCTAATTAAAAGAAAAAAACAATAACTAACTGAAACTGTATTGTGTGCTTATAAAACTAACTAAAACAGGTAAAATTTATGGAAAAAATTCCCTTCGTTTTTGTCTTTGTCAATGTCAGAGTGATATGAAATCGATTTATTTCCCTCAAGCAATTTTAGCTGCTGGCACCATATGATATTTAACGATCTGTCACTTCTCGTCACTTGTGGTTTACGGTCGTCTTCTGGTCCCCACTCTACCTGGAAACATGGAGACTAAAGTTGGGAGAAAGCAGCAGAGTCCTGTCTGGGATTTATTTGAATACGACGGAGAAGAAGAGAAAAAATATGAAAAAATAGGGATGTCCGATAATATCGGCCCACCGATATTATTGGTCCGATATTGGCATAAAAATGTAATATCAGTGAATATCGTTATCGGTTTATTTGCCTATCATTAAAACCGATAAAATAATGCCTTGATTTCGCCGGCATTTACCAACGTGTAAATGAAACATTGTTTGTAGCTGAAAGAAATGTGCAGTTTTCAAAATCGTACAGTAGAGTTGCCATACTGTAATAGACTCATGGAGGGGGAGAGAGAAAATACATAAACATGGCATTTTTTCCACAACTTCAGTTGAAGTATGTATTCTTTGCACAGACAGTGTTTACATTTTGAAAGCCTTGTTGCATTTGAGAATGCATCCAATGGGGCATCACAAGAAAATTAGGCATGATGTGTTAATTCCATGACAGGAGATATGTGATGTTACCTAAAATTAGTTTAATATCCCACATATATCGGCAGCGGTATCGGTAGATATCGGAATTGGAAATTAAGCGTTGGACAATATCGGCATATCGGTTTTTGGCAAAAAAGCCAATATCGGACATCCCAAGAAAAAAACTAAAACTAAGCATTAGAAAATAACGAAAACTAATAAAAACTAGCAAACCTGCTCTAAAAACGAATTAAAACTAACTGAATGAGAGAAAAAAAAAAGTCAAAACTAAATAAACTAAACTAGAATGAAAATCCCAAACTATTAGAGCCTTGCTGTGCATAGTGTGCATGTCCTGCTTTAGGAACCTTTAGGTCCACACAAGGTTATGTTTTATCCAGAGGATGGAGTACATTGATTTCTCCTGGGGGTTTTCACACTGCTTTTTAAACTCTGAATCACTGGTATTTGAGATAATAGACAAGAGTGGACAATGGTACCTTTTAAGCCTCTCAGGATGTTCTCAAATCTCCTCTGTTCTCCACACATTAGCATTATCTGAGGTGAGTGAACACAACACCTGAGAAGCAGAGGAGCCAGACTGGACCGGGGTGTGACTAAACCATTATTCCTCATAGCCAGGCTATTTTTCACACTTCAGTCTCAATTGTGACTCTGACCCTGGGTCAAGCGTGTGCAGATAACCTCACACTAGACGGAGAGGCCACAGTGAGCATGCTCATGGCCTCGCATTATGGGTCATATACACGCCTCCCCGAGGGCACATGGTCACATTAAGAAAACACACCAAGGATCGTACACTCAAACGTCAGCACTCAATGAAGTCAGACACACATCAAGTCATGAAGGCGCACATGTTTGGCTTCCACACGTTTTCAAATGAGATTAAATAAGATCATCATGGGCAGAGCATATAGGCTAATATGATGCACTTTCACACATGGCCAGTGATGAGCAAAACATGCTCTCCGTGTCGCTTTACACCACATGTTGAAGCTAATGTCAGTGTATGTGACAACAGGGGAACACTAGAGGTGGCAAAAGTCAACACATTCTTTCCTCCAGTAGAAGGACAGAAACAGTCAGTTATGGAGTAGAAGCACAATGATTCTCAAATTCTGTACCGCCTTTTGTCCTGTTCTGTCATTTCTACTACTTTTATCCTGTGTTTCCATGTCATTTTCATCATGTTGTGTCTTGTTGTGTCTTTTATGTCATGATGGATTCACCAAGGGATTATCTATTTCATCAAACTTGATGCTGGGAAGTCAGAAAATCACATAAAATAAAAATAACCACCCTCAAATGTATTGAAATTGAATTAAAAAGCCTGTTTATAAGGAGTCGAAAGTACAGATACTCAAATCTTACCGCACGCATAATATGAAACGCATAATATAATATTATCAACTGTATTTTGCAGGGTTTTTTTGTGAAAATCAGGTATTTTCCTCTATTTAATTCACTGATCATGTAGATGTTCATAACAGCTTAGATTAAAGTTAATCATCATAAAATCAGAAACAGACAAAAATTAAGAAAATGTGACTTTTTCATCAAAATCTATCATTAACTGAACATAAACCAAATATGTCCATCCGCTGTCGTTGATCCAACTCCATGGGTTTTACTGGTGAATCAATGCTGTAGATGATGACAGTGTTTCCACGGTAACTACGGAGTCTCTGAATGTTCAAATGGGTCATATCTGATGACCGTGAAAAGATGAATAACTGTAGTTTACACCAATTATTTACATGTATTGGTAGGATTAGTGGCTTTAAGGTTATTAAACATGTAGATGCTTTTGGTCACTGGTGTATATTAAATCATTTTTTAATTAGCTTTAATGTTAATTGACCCATGAAGAGCCAAACAACCACTGGTGACCAAGACCATCTACTAGGGATGCACTGATACCGATACCAGTATCGGGTATCGGGTCCGATACTCAGCATTTGTACTTGTACTCGCACTCGTAAAAGTAATCCAATACAACCGCACCAATACCACTTATGGCAGTGTGACGTTTACAGTTAAGTGCAGCAGGTATGCGGTGAAGGAGTAATGTCAGCAGTGCGGAGATTTAACTAAATAAATGACGGTGACAAAAGTAACGTTAAAGACACAGACGGATACAGACGCAGTGTTCTGTCTGTCCTCTGCAAACATTCCATCCATTTACAGGTGCTGGCAGATGCGTACCCAGACGGAGAATACCACCGGGAACCGTGGAGGTACAGGATCTGTTCAAAGAGCGACTGTGTGAGTTAGAGAAAAACTACTGACACATTTATGACAACTACCCTCAGCAATATCAACATCAACATTAGTATCACATTAGTGTTGCCTCTGTCGTCTCCATGTTTGTTATTACTGACTTTCTTCTTCTTCGTCTCAAAAAACTTTTCTCTTCTTCGTGGTATTTGTCCAGTATGGTTAATTCAGAGCAGCGCCCCCTGGTGGATTAATTGAGAAACGCTCATTCCAACACATTAAATGTCAGTAGCAGCACTTTGTTCCAGTCAGACTAATGACAACGACATTAAAGCACATTTTTAAAAGTAACTAAGAACTGTAATGGTATTATTCAGTACTCATATCAGTACTCGGTATCAGCAAAGTACTCAAATGTAAGTACTCGGTCTGGAAAAAAGTGGTATTGGTGCATCCCTGCCATCTACTGACCTAAAATGTTTAATACCTGTTGATCCACTAATCCAATCAATACATGTAAAGCACAGGTGTCAAACATGCGGCCCGGGGGCCAAATCTGGCCCGCTAAAGTTTCCAATCTGGCCCGCGGGATGAATTTGTGAAAAACTGCAAAAATTACACTGAAGAAATTAACATCAGTGGTGTCAAAATCATTTTAGGTTCCACATACAGAGACATTCAGTCCAGTTAGATTTTAAGTGGGTCAGACCAGTAAAATATTATCATAATAATGACCTATAAATAATGACAACCCTAAATTTTCTCTTTGTTTTTTGGTGTAAAAAAGTCAAATTACATGAAAATGTTTACATTACCAAACTATACTTTTACAAAAAATGTGAATAACCTGAACAAATACGAACAAACGTAAATGCCTAAAGAAAAGTAAATACAATTTTACCAATATTCTGCCTGTTACTACATGTTTTATGCGATTGTAATGCACATGTATAAATGACAAACTGATAAACCGAGGCATAATATTGTTAAAATTGTACTGGTTTTTCTGAAGACAGTTCAAGTTGTTCATATTATTCAGATTTTTAAGGAAACTTTATAGACGGAAACCTGATCATAACACAATTTTACTTTTTTCACTGTTATTATTTTACTGGTCCGGCCCACTGGAGATCAAACTGGACTGAATGTGAAACTGAACTAAAACGAGTTTGACACCCCTGATGTAAATAATTGGTGTAAAATTATACAGTTTGTCGTCTTTTCATGGTCATCAGTGGATCAACAGGTATTAAACAGTTTATATCAGTGGTTGTTTGGGTGTTTATGGGTTAAATGACGTTCTCTCTCCACAACACAAACATCACAGCAGGTGTTTGCGCTCACATGGCTGGAAATGCAGAGAAAACCCAAACATGCCACAAGGGATCGCCGTTGACTCCTATGTGCCCTGCTGTTGGCTGACCTCCAACCATCCATAGGAGGAGCGGTGCACGGGGAGGACGGCAGAGCCCACTGCAGGTCACGCCAGAGGAGGTGAAGATCACACACACATATACACACACATTACACTACGTATGAAAGTGAAAATAACAAACGGCATTAGCTCCTGTAACTGCGTCTTCAAGGTTTTATCTCACTTTTCCCTCGACTGATTCAATAGTTTGACTTAAGGGTGTTTGAGCCGAGGTGTTATATCCTCTGTCTTGCATCAGGCGTTCACAAGTTGTAGAAAATATCTGTGTCAAGCCTTCCAATAAACCAGATCGGACTCCTGACTGACTGTAACATGTCATGTAACAGGATTTCAAGGTATAATTAGCTCAAATGTAAACGCAGTGACATGACCACACAACATTAACCCTTTCTTCCTCCTATTTATTATTTATATTTTTTAATTTAGTGCTAGAAAAACATTGTAACGGGTAACAAAAAAAAAAAAAAAACACGACAAAACCTTTGGCATATTAATTCATAGACTTTAAGTTTAAGTTCACAGACACCAAACAAGACAGAACAGTTCATAAACATTAAGTGAAACAATAGCTATTTACAGGTGAGTTTATGCATGCATGTGTGTGTGTGTCTGATTATTTATGATTATTTTGTGCGTGTTGGGCTTATTCAGATGGAGACCAAAAAGGGAATGAAAAGAAAACTGGAAAAAATCCAAATCTCACAAAGTGTATTTTTCTCATTACTAGTCATAATATCTCATCACACTTCAAATAATCACCTAAAGAGGAACTTTTCAGTGAGATATAAGATATTATTTTGAGAGAACAGATCTGGAAAATCTTACTTCAAGAAATCTTACCAAGATAATTTTCACTTGTTCCATTGGAAGATTTTTTTTTTGTTTAATTCAAGATTATTTTGCTTAATTTAAGCAAAAAAAAATCTGCCACTGGAAAAAGTGAAAATTATCTTGGTAAGATTACTTGAAATAAGATTTTCCAGATCTATTGTCTAAAAATCAGTTATTATATCTCACTGAAAAGTTACTCTTTAGGTGATTATGTCTTATTTTAAGTGCGATGAGATATTTTGACTAGAAATGAGAAAAATACACTTTGTAAGATTTGGATTTTTGCAGTAAATGAAGCTTTCTGATTTGAACCAACACTGGAAAAAATCCAAATCTTACCAAGTGTATTTTTCTTACACTTGAAATACACTTACACTTAAAATAAGACATAATCACTGAAAGAGTAACTTTTCAGTGAGTTTTAAGAACTTATTTTAGACAATAGATAATTCTCACTCGTTCCACTGGCAGATTTTTTTGCTTAATTCAAGTAAAAAAAATCTGCTAATGGAACAAGTAAAAATTATCTTGGTAAGATTACTTGAAATAAGTTTTTCAAGATCTACTGTGCACTGCTTGTTTGGAAGCCAAACATGGACACACCCGATATTGAACAATGACGCTTTCAATTTCCGAGTATCTGTATTCAGCGACTGAATAAACACGTTAAGTTGATCGCAATTTGTCCACAATTCATTCTCTAATGACCAGTGCTTCCCTCTTTAATATGAAGGAAACCCCAAACCAATTAATTTAATATATCTCCAAATATACATATTATTCTGACCTGTACGTCTTTAATGTCGCTAAGCATATACTACAAACAAAAAGTTAAGGCTATTTCTTTTTTTTCTGGTCTTTTTTTTGGTCATTTTTGCCATTTGTAAATAAAACTATGTCTGGTCATTAAAAAAATGTGTTTCAATTCAATTCACACATAAAAAAAGTAAAAAGCGTGGTGCAAGAATCCCAACTGAAAAAATATCCCAAAAATTTAAAATATCCTTAACTTTTTGTTTGTAGTGTACTCTATATATAAAATTATTATTATTATTTTTTTTTATCAGATCCTAAAATAAACAATGCATTATGAAAATCTGTGGTACAGGATGAATTCTATAATTAATGAGCTCTGTAGGTTTTACTGTTAAATGCCAACGTAGATGACAAATGTGTGTATTTCTGCACATAATTTCACTTCCAATAGTTGACGGTGGCTCTGCTGTTTGTTTACCCATTGCTGTGGTGCATCATAATGTCTTAGCTCCATTAATAATGTCTATTCTCATTCACCAGGCGTATACTGAACACATTCTGAGCCGACTGGACTAACTGTGATTAGGAGTTCTGACACTGAACCCGGTCCATGAACCCGGGGCCCGATCAGATTTAGTGCATTTGCATAATCATCATATTCTTCTGCTTAATGACTTGCATTTCCTCACGTCTTTCTCCCTTCATCTGACTTTTAAAGTGTCTCTTAAAAGGGCAGAACTTTGTTTGAACTCAGAGGATGCCGACACTGCACCAGCGTGTTAAATCTGAAGTCGTGAAGTCTGTATCTGTTTAAGAAGACAACCTTTCCCCGACCTCTTGAACTTATGCCCCCTCCTACGCAACAGAACTACGTCCAAACCGTTTACGATCAGGCTTTTTAACAAAGACCATGAAGCCCCGTTTTAATTGATTCAGAAATTCAGTTCAGTTATTACGTTAATTGTGTTCTGAGTCATGTCTAAAGTCATCAGGGCCGCTTTAGCTCTATTCCAGTCTCAGTTTGCTGACACTAACACTCTGCATATCTATCATCAATAATGCATTGATTGACATGTCGTACACAGAATATGAGGCTCTGTCTTCTAGTCCTGAGAGTCCAAATGGATTTCATCATGTCTACATGTAGCTGCCATGCTGCTGAATTATTTAAAGTAGTAATTAGGCAATAGTGGCTGCAGCGTCTCCCCCTCCCCGGGCCAGAGTACTGTCACATGGATGGTGAGATTGTTTTTTTTTTTTTTTTTTTTAGATTAGATTAGATAAGATAGAACTTTATTAATCTTTAGGGCAAAACCCTCAGGAAATTGAGGTTCCAATAGCAGCTCAAACACCGAATATACACACAGGAAATACTCCAAGAAAATAGCAAAACAATAACTCTAAAAAAGAAAACAGTATTTAAAAAAAAAAAACAGGCAACTGCATATTATAAAGTACTAGTACAAACAAGTAGCGAGGTGGTAATACTACTACAACTACTACTACTACTAATAATAATAATAAGCTAATTATGTTGTATTTATGTATATTATATATGTGTATGCACATATGTATAGTTTAATAATCACAGTAGAAAAGTCATAAGATGGAAACAGTAATAGTCATAATAATAACAACAATAGCAATAATAATAATAATAATAATAATAATAATAATAATGATGATGATGATGATGATGATGATGATGATGATGATGATGATGATGATGATGATGATGATACATCGCTAATTATGTTGTATTTATGTGTATTATATATGTGTATGTACATATGTATAGTTTAATAATCACAGAATAAAAGTCATAATTAGGTGGTAACAGTAATAGTCATAACGGTATAATAATAATAATAATAATAATAATAATAATAATAAGCTAATTATGTTGTATTTATGTATATTATATATGTGTATGTACATATGTATAGTTTATTAATCACAGAATAAAAGTCATAATAAAGTAGTAACAATAATAATAATAATTAGCTAATTATGTTGTATTTATGTATATTGCATATGTGTATGTACATATGTATATAATCATATGAATCATATAAACATATGTAATACTAATCATCATCATCATCATCATCATAACAACAATAATAATAATAAAAATAACACTAATAAAAATAACAATCATCATCCTCCTCATCCTAAACTCAACTAAATTTCCATGTATTAGGATCAGTTCCTGAGCTCCTCTCCAGATCCATCCCTCTCTTTCGGAGGCTCAGCTCCTGTCGTTCATTGTGTTTATTCTGGCCTGATTCCAGCTCTGTGACTTCATAAAATGAACAAACTACAAGCGCTTTAATTGAATAGATAAGTGACCTCAGGCAAAAAACACCATTTACACTGTGTGTGTGTGTGTGTGTGTGTGTGTGTGGCTGTCATTGTGTGTACATCTTCCACTTCCTGTCGGACCGTGTTTCTGTAAGCACTGTGTGTGTGTGTGTGTGTGTGTGTGTGTGTGTGTGTGTGTGTGTGTGTGTGTGTGTGTGTACAAATCGTAAAGTGGCTAACTGTCCTGAAGCTGTTCGTGAGGGTATCGCTGTCCCGATAGCATTTGCATTTTGACTGTGTATTATCTCTACCGAAGCTACACTTTATGAATAATCAAGCTGCATGTCACGAGAACAATGGCTTTTGTCAAACACTGGCCTGCTGCTGAACCAGGACGATCCAATGCTCTGTGACCTGGATAGACGAGATGATGAGACCGCCATATTAGGAAGGGTCATGGTGTCACTGGCAACACATATAATGCAAAGCAATCGCACACACATGCGATGCTATCAACATCTATGTCGTTGCACGCATTTACAGTGTTAGCACAAGCGGGATGCTCAGGGAACACATGGCTGTCGCGTGTCACTGCGGTTATGTGCAGGTAATAGTGTGTAGAAACGATTCCCACTAATGTTCAAATCTCCTGACAAAAGGAGCTAAAAAGCTAAAAAGTAGATGTAAATGTGATCTGTTAATGGTGCTGCTGAGTGACTGATCTGTGCACGTTTACACACAACCAGGAGCAGTAGGACTTTACACAACAGCTGAGCCAATAAAGGCCAAGAATACACCAGGTAAAACAAGGAAATACCCACGAATAACTGTGATTCCATCTCATGCTTGTCCAGTGTGTTCAGTATTTGCAGTGTGATGTAATGGAACAGTGTGTTTGCTTTGGTCAACCTCAGGTCTTATCCTTTAAAACGGCATTAAATGTGAGAGACTTAAAAGTGTAAATCACAAAAAGATAGAATTATACAGTGACAGTAATGCAGCATTATTTGGAACATTCCATATTTCTTTAATCAACTGTATGATATTTAGTAGCAGTGATTCAACAGATAGTTCATTCACTGATGGAGTTCATGATCAGTCCAAATTAATCACACTATACAACCAGTGAATGTAATGTTAAATGAGCTTAACATTGTGCTAGCTGAAGTTTCTTTCTTTCTTTCTTTCTTTAGCAGATCATAACTACTGATAATACACACAAATCAACACGTAAGACACCAAAACATATACAATGACTAGTAGTCTGCATATAAGTTAATGTGGGATGTTACATATAACACATGTGAGCATGTGATCAAGATCCCATCCAACTTCTGGAATGTGACAATAAATAGAATAGAATAGAATAGAATAGAACAGAACAGAACAAAACAAAACAGAACAGAACACAATAGAATAGAATAGAACAAAACAAAACAAAACAAAACAGAACAGAATAGAAAAAAACAGAGTAGAATAGAATAGAATAGAATGCCATACTGTCATTATACACATATACAACAAAATTAAAATAGATGGACAGACATGTCTTTGTGGGAAAGACCACGGGTAAATAAAACAGGACAGGTGTGCCATGAGCTAGTTGGACTTCCATCTGTTCTTAGGTGAAGAGGCCATCCATCCCTTTGCCTCTTTTTCCTTCTGTTTTTTTAACCTGTTCAGCCCTGGACCATTCGTTTCTTGCCAGAATCATAACACAAAGCTAGTTTAGTCATTCATAGAAGCTTCATTCACATAAAACCACCAGAAAACAACAAAGGTAAGACAACACACATAATGGTACCTTCATAATGCAACCTTTACTTTTGCACTTTTTTGTGTTGTTCAGTACGTTTTAGTGGTATAGAACTAACACTAGTACTGTTGGATCTGCTTAGGACAGTAGTTCTCAAACTGTTAAGAAACAACGCCCCCTTAGATCACCATGAGCCTCCTGCCGCCCCCCATCCCCCGAAAAAAAACTTGCTATCCTCCTTGTCACACCCAGACATCTATCCCCCTCTGAAACAAATTGTTGAGCTAGGGGGGGTTTTGAGGTGCGGTGCAGTAAGTAAGTAGGGATGTAACGATTACCGGTATAATGATAAACCGCGGTAAAATTGCAGACAGTTAGTATTACTGTTTAACTTCTAATTATCATGATAACCGTGTTTGATTACCGCACTTTTAGGGGAAAAAACGCCTATGTTAAGATCTGCTTTTATGTCAAATATTTGAGTATAGTTTTAATTTATTACAATTTTAATTTTATATACCTAATATTTGGAACCAATATTCACTTTTAAAGTCTGTGAAAAGGTTCGTTAAGCATCTGTGTGCTATTTATGAAATAAATTCTATATATTTTTCAAATAGGATTTTTTTGTGTGTGTGTGTTTTGTGCTTTTATGTTGATATAGTAGGTTAAAGTGAAAAAAAAAAAATAGGCAAATGATATAAATGAAGTTGTGCTGAAAAAAAACATCCCAAACATGGGTATAGTAAACATTTGTTTATATGGTATATAAAAGCAAAATCAAAAGTACTGAAAAACAGACAAAACAGGCTCAGACCACTAAGGGTTAATATTTGAATGTTTCTGCAACAGAAAGAGCATTGTGGCAATTATTTTATCTTTTTTTTTTTTTTTTTTTTTTTTTAAATACAACTAGGTTAAATTATTTCAGTGTGTGTATTAGTACTTTTTGAACATTTTCAGCACAATTTCAATAATATCATGATAATAATGATAACTGTGATAATTTTGGTCACAATAACCGTAACATGAAATTTTCATATGGTTACATCCCTATAAGTAAGTAACCCTACATGCAGAAGACTGAGGTGGGTGGGTTGGAGGGTGCAGGAGACCTACATTCATCAGTGAGATAACATGCTTGTAGTAGGAAAGCAACTAGGAAACAAACCTTCCTCTAATATGGATACTTATACACTGTGATGAATAAGACTGACGAACGCCCCCCATTTGTGCCTCAGTGCCCCCCTCTCAGCTTTCTCCTTCCAAACACCCCCCAACGTTGTCCAGTCTGAAGACAGGGGTTTGGACTTTTGAATCGTGCATTTTCAAAATAAAGCTTGCGCAAACCGTTTTTCCAGGATCTCCAACCCTAACTTTAACTTTTTGTCCTAAAGTTGGTTTTGTTGAGCTGTTAGCTGACGTTCTCCTGGTTACGTGGATGTGTTTTTTCCTTTCTACTGTGCCTTTTCTCCTCTCGTCCTTTAAGCGCCCGCCTCCTCTAATCTTCTCACTGTCTCTGGCCTTTTCTCTCCCTTTTTCCTCAGGTTGTTTCAGCTGAACTGTGAGAATTCAGATCAGGATCAGAAGAACGTGTGATTGTGCGATGCTGTTAGAACCTCAGGGGTGAAGAAGCACAAAGGGGAGGTAAAAGGAGACCCCTACAGCAGCAGTAGGAGGACCAGAGACGCTGAGCAGCTGGTTTTCTTTACATTTTAATTCTTTTTTTTTATAGAGGTGACAAGTTCATCATGTTCTGAATACAAAATTAAAAAGGAGAATTAACGCTGAAATATATAACATGATAAATATATTCAAATAATAAAACTGACACTCCTGACCTTATTGCATTTCAATATTTTTATTTTTTATATCATTGTCAGTCATCTTGTTCAAGCTTTCATAACATTTTAAAAACATGTCCATTTTATATTATTCATTAAGGAATTAAGGAAAAACTGTTGAATTAAGCAAAAAAAAAAATCTTCAGTTAAGTAAAAAAACAAAATCTTAAATTTAGCAAAAAATCTTGAATTAACAACTTCCATTTTTTTTCTTTGTTTTAGTGCAAAAAATATCATTAAATTATGAAAATATTTACATTTACAAACTATCCTGTAACAATAATATGTGAATAACCTGAACAAATATGAACAACCTGAAATGTCTAAAGAAAATTAAACACAATTTGAACTCTTTTCTGCCTGTTCCTCAGTGTTCAGTGTCTTTGTAGATCTGATCCATAATGCACGTGGAGAAATGAGAAGTGGAGGCAGAATATTGTTAAAATTGCACTGATTTTTCTTAAGAAATTTTAGTTTTTTCAGGTTATTCACATCTTTTTTGTTTGGATAGTTTATAAAAGTCAGTATTTTCATAATTTAATGTTTTTTTTTTCTTTACCCCAAAACAAAGACAAAAATTTGGAGTTGTCATTATTTATGTATCATTATGTTATTTTTTTACTGGTCCAGCCCACTGGAGATCAAATTTAGCTGAGTGTGGCCCCTCAACTAAAATGAGTTTGACACCCCTGTTCTAGGGGGTTTCAGCAGAACTAAAAAGTACAGTCCAGGAGTTCACACCAGATTAATTTGTGTTTAAGTGCATCATTTTCACATCACTTTGCTCACTCACTTTGGGGTACTCCACTGTAAAACGTTTGAGAACCACTGCGTTAGAGAATGTGGATGGAGGCATTCACCATGCTGCGCGCTGCAGCTGCACAGACTAACTCCAGTGGTTGACACTTTGATTATTCACATGTGGCACAAAACTGTCTTTTCGATGGGGATCACAGGGCGCTTCAGCCTTTCTGTACTCGCTGCGCATTTATCTCATTGTCATGTGATCTTATCATACCTGTCACAGGCAGAACCCCTGCTTCGCTGTCTTTGCTCCAGTCCCTATACTCCCCTCCCTCAACCTTAGGCCTTGTCCTTAACAGGCCTTGAACAGACCCTGGATCAGCTGAGGGCCCGTGTGCGGCGATGCTGAGGGAGGTCGCCGTGCGGTCACTGCGCAAAGCCTGGTTGCATTGTGACTCGGAGCTGCAGAATGTGCCATGGTGCATTAGCGCGCTGCCGCCTGGCTGAGCATCAGGCACACACACAGGAGGAAAAAAAAAGGAGGAGAGAGAGGATGAGCTAAAGGACGGAGGAAAAGGCAAAAAAGAAGATGATGAGTGTGTGGGGGGGGCAACAGAGGTAGGAGGAGCAGAAGAAGGAAAGAAAATAAGAATGAAACTGAGGAGGAAAGTGACGATATCAGCGCACTCACACAAGCCAAACCCCAAAGCTCAGGTCCTTGTAAGGTACCTCATCAAATATCAACGCACATCAAGGCGGCAGGATCATCAGATTTTCCCTCTCTCCGTTCTCTCGCTCTCTTTTCTGTTATGTCACTTTATTCTAACTCTATCTCAGTCTTTACCTTCTACCACTCCTTATTTTACTGGTTTATTTGACAGGGTTAGTACACATTAACCCTTTCATGTGTATTCATGGGTTTTGTTGTTCTTTTCATTGTTTTTGTTTTGTTTTGTTTTGTTTTTTACACATATCTTTATTAAAGTTTTAAGACACTACATATCTTTTCTGACATGAATTGGTAACATTATGTAGATCTCTCCTGAGCATGAACCCCCAGAATCACAAGCCCTCTCCATAGTTTTCACACAATTTATCAGTAAATACATGTTTCTGTGCGTCAGAAATTAAACATGTGGTGTCCAGGTAAGTGAACATTTTTGTAACTTCATGAAAAATAGGTTCATAAGATTTTTTTTTTCATTATTATTTTTTTTTATGTTTTTTTTTTTATTTTTAAAATAATTTTTATGTATTTATTTATTTTTTATTTATTTTTCAGAAGAAAATTTTCAACCGCATTGTTTTTTTCATGCCTAAAGAGGAATAAAAACACTCAGGAAAAAAATTTGATTAAGGTTCTCATAATTCGTGCATGAAAGGGTTAATCAACATTAATCAACAATGCAGCAAAAGATTATTTGTTATCTGTTGTAAACGTACATATCGTTTGCCTCATTGCGTAATTGCCTAAGTCATACACTATATGGACAAAAGTATTGGGACACGTTGAATTCAGGTGTTTCTTTTCTAACAGGGGTCTGGGATACAAAACATATATAGTTTCTATTGACATAAATATCATTAATCACACTGGAAGAAAAATCCAAGGCACTCTCTTTAAACATTAAAATGCCTTTATTTATTATCATTGGCATAGTCATATCTAGACCTAATTAGGTCTATACTTTTTGAATCCCTTTTTCCAAAGAGCACCTCAAACAAACTCTTTTTTGGTCCAAGAAGCGTGAACTTGAACTGACATAAATATCATATTGATTATTACTATTGATGTTTAGAGCTGCAACCCATTAATCGACAAGGTGCTTGAAGTCCATGCAAAAAGTCACGATTTGATTAATCGAATCAAATTGATTGAAGGGAGATATTCTATTGCAGTTTTCCTGAATAAACACCTCTGTTGTCTGGTAATATTTTAGTGACACTGTTTAAAAATGGCTATGGCCGATTAAATTTGTATGTCTGAGTTGGAAAAAAAAAAGAAAACAACCCAAATGGGAGTCATCTGAGTGCATTTTCTTTGATAATATAATATAATCTATGAACACAACAAAGGTGTAGTTACACTAGATAGATAGATAGATAGATAGATAGATAGATAGATAGATGAACAGACGATGGATGGATGGATGGATGGATGGATGGATGGATGGATGGATGGATGGATAGATGGATGGACGGACGGACGGTTGGACGGATGAACGGACGATGGATGGATGGATTGGATGGACGGACGGACGGACGGATTAACGATATATAGATAGGTGGATGAATGGCTGATAGACAGATAGACAGATAGACAGATAGACAGATAGATAGATAGATAGATAGATAGATAGATAGATAGATAGATAGATAGATAGATAGATAGATAGATAGATAGATAGATAGATAGATGAACAGACGATGGATGGATGGATGGATGGATGGATGGATGGATGGATGGACGGACGGTTGGACGGATGAACGGACGATGGATGGATGGATTGGATGGACGGACGGACGGACGGATTAACGATATATAGATAGGTGGATGAATGGCTGATAGATAGATAGATAGATAGATAGATAGATAGATAGATAGATAGATAGATAGATAGATAGATAGATAGATAGATAGATAGATAGATAGATAGATAGATAGATAGATAGATAGATAGATAGAAATATTCTGTTTATTTTTAAATCAACTCTTCCCAACAGTATTCCTCTCCAAACAATAAACAAACTTCAGTCAAACATTGAAGCCCAGTTACTTATTCTTATTAATGCCAGTGAATAAATCCAACATGAAGTGTCTTTTCCTTCCTCTCTGCTCTGCTGTTGCACTCAAACCTGACAGTTAATTGGTCAGGTTGCATTACCCAATGAAAAGTGTCTCTAGCACCAGCAGTAAAAACAGATGGGATAGAATTGGATGATCTCATGGACCAATGGGAAAGGCCGCCGCCAGGCAACTGGGCCATGATCTCATTTTCATCCTGGCCTTAAGCAGGTTTAGACAGCTCCGATCAGCCTGCTGCTAATCTGCTCTGGACTGACTGCATATGACATATCTAATGCGCGCATGCACGCTCCATGCAAACACATTTAGGAGCACATATAGTAGGGCTGTTTTTTTTTTTTTGGAAGTATTGAGCATTTAAAGCTACAGCGTCAAAGATTTGCAGGAATTTAACCTTTTGACCTTAATTAAAGACTTAATTAGATTAAAATTAAGCCTTTTAGAGACCTTTAGATATCTCCAGCACCATCTGATACATACAATAAAGACATACTATGATAGACAATTAGGAATATTACATTTTTTTTAGGCAGTATGTGTCGATACATGTTTGCAATGAAGGAGCTGCTCTTAAATCTCATTGTACATGTGTATAGTGACAATAAAGGCATTCTGTTCTATTCTATTCTATTCTATTCTATTCTATTCTATTCTAGACCTAAAAAAAGAATCCCTGGGGCCTCTTCAAATGGTCATACACAGCCTAAACTGATAATAATAATAATAATAATAATAATAATAATAATAATAATAATAATAATAATAATAGATTTTATTTATATAGCACTTTTATTCAAAGTGCTTTACAACACAGCAACACTAAAAGAGTAAAAGCACAGTAAAAACAGATTCAATAAAATAAAATAAACATAAACAGTTCTAAATAAATACAATTCCACTAAAAGCAAAAGAACAAGTTAAGATCAGAGTAACGCCATATGACTCGGAACTAGGGATGTAACCATATGAAAATTTCATATCATGTGACCAAAATTATCACGGTTATCATTATTATCGCGGTATTATTGAAATAGTGCTCAAAATGTTCAAAAAGTACTAATACACACACTGAAATAATTTAACCAAGTTGTATTTAAAAAATAAATAAATAAATGACATAATAGTCACAATGTATCTTCTGTTGCAGAAACATTCAAATATTAACCCTTAGTGGTCTGGGCCTGTTTTGTCTGTTTTTCAGTCCTTTTGATTTTGCTTTTATATACCATATAAACAAATGTTTACTATACCCATGTTTGGGATCTTTTTTTCCAGCACAACTTCATTTATATCATCTGTCTATTATTTTTTCACTTTAACCTACTATAAAACATAAAATGACAAAAAACACAAAAAAAAAAAATATAAAATCCGATTTGAAAAATGTATATAATTTATTGCATAAATAACACACAGATGCTTAACGAACCTTTTCAAAGACTCTAAAAGTGAATATTGGTTCCAAATATTAGTGATAGAAAATCAAAATTGTAATAAATTAAAACTATATTCAAATATTTGACATAAAAGCAGATCTATACATGGGTGTTTTCTCCCTTAAAAGTGCGGTAATCAAACACGGTTATCATGATAATTAGAATTTAAACGGTAATACTAACTGTCTGCAATTTTACCGCGGTTTATCGTTATACCGGTAATCGTTACATCCCTACTCGGAACAACACAAACAATTGGACATGGACGAAACCATTATATCAACAGAAGAAGTTGATATGACTGTAACTGATAACTGATGTCACCCACTCATTTGTGGACTTTGATTTTGAAGTGTCAGTGCCATGTTTGCTAGAAGTGACCATATTTGCACAAAGAGATGGAGCTGGGGAAGACTGAGGTAGTTAAAAATGTTTTACTGAGCTGTCAATCAAAGCCCATATGACAGACCCCTTACCTGTCCCTTACAGCAGCTCTGCTTTAACTATGCAGAGCTTTAAAAGGCAGGTGAGTATTTGCATTTTAACCCATAAAGACCCAGTGTTACTTTTCTGACAGCTCCCACATCAATTTACCTTTTTTAACTGATTTATAGCCATTTATTCTAATATTATGCTCAGTGTTTTGCATTTTTAAGCGAATATCAGGTATTTTCTTGTATTTAATCGTGTAGATGGGCACTCACTCTAACTGTTGATGTCACTGTCTTATAGGCTAATGTATGTGGAAATGACCAAAAATAGTCACTTGCCCAATAAAGGGTTAAGTTTATTGTGTTTTTAACCCTATAACACCAAACGTATAATATTTGATAAAGGAGTTTTGAAGCCCTCTACATGAGGGCTCATCAGTGTGACATTTTTTTCTTGAAAAACCTGATGTATACAATTAGATACATGCAATACACAGATAATCCACCAGGGGGAGGAATTCATTCACCAGAAGCCTTTCCAGTGACACTACAAGATTAAATTAATGAGGAAGGAGGCAGAACTTTGCCAATTTTCAAAAGGAATTACCAATTTTTTAGACATGTTTGTGTTATATTATTTTTTATTTCTTTTATTTAACCTTTATTTACCCAGGCAAGCAATTACAAACAGATTCTTATTTACAAATACAGCCTGATCAAAGAGCAATGACTCCTTGAGGGGTAGGGGTGGGGGGGCTAAAAGTAAACACAAGGTTAAATAATTACAGAAACAAACAGTTAATAAATAAGTACATTACAACAACAACAGTGAGAAAGGTGAGAGGCAAATACTCAACAGGTGCAACCGTCAGCTAAAATTTGTGTCAGGTACATTATGTTTTTGTTTGTTCTAAAATAATAATATCTGAGCATTGAGACCCAATGTATCAAATATGATACAAAATTGAAATTCATACATTGATATTGATTGATATTGAAATTGATATATGAAAAAAAAAAATCTGGGTTGTTCCGAAGGACTAATAAAGGCTCCAGTTTCAAAGAACTGGAACTTTCTGTCAATGATTTAACGGTTCAGGCTTTACAGGGTTAAGGAGTAAACACTCGTAATAGAATAAATATAACAGGACATGAGAAACCAAACCGACCCCCACACTCAGCCCTCGGAAGAAAAAAGTCATGTCGGGGGTCGCTGTCCAGGGATTTGAGCTGAAAGTCAAACATGAAAGAGCTCTACAGCGAGGGCACCTTACAGCTACTCCATGACATGTGACTGAGGTCGAAGAAAGACGCTGGGGCCACAGTGGGGCCATGCTCTGCACTCGCTACCAGACCTTCGACACTCACACATAAACACATGAACACACACACACGTACTTACCCACTATGTGTCAGTGGAGTAGAAGCATGGTTATGTCGTGGAAATGGTGAAGTCCCCGAGGAGCGGGAGCAAAAAGGGGTCCATGGCCTATCCTTGACCCTCTACTGGACTCTGATCAGGTTAACAGATAAGGATGCAAAGACCGACAAAGGAAAACCACAATTAGAGAAATGAACAGACTAGTGATTCATTAAACTTTAACACCGTTGAACCGCTCTCTAAAAATATTAAAGGAGTGATATTTGGCTTTTTAAAATGGAATTATGCATTTTCAAACATTTCCCTGTGGTCTACATAAACTGTAAATGCTATACTTGGGTCTGAGTTCTTCATTAATTCGACTCCACAGGTCCATCTTTAATCCTATTTCTGAGTAATGACACCAGAAAGGTTGTTTTGAGCGCTGGCCCTTTAAATGCAAATGAGCCACTTCATGCCCCACCCCCCTCCAGGTTGTTGACCGTGCTTTTCTGTCCCGTTTAGCTACTTAACCACTCGTTAATACAACCAACAAAAAGAACATTTTAGGTAATCGGCTCGAAGTTTGGACATATTTTCAGTTTTTATTACAACCGCTGCTGCTGACAAATAATTATGTCGTACTCAGAGAAATTTTCATTTGAATTCTTGACCTTATATGTGCAAATGTATTAGCGTAACTCAGGGGTGTCGAACGCTTTTTAGTTCAGGGGCCATATTCAGCTAAATTTGATCTGAAGAGGGCCATACCAGAAAAATAATAACCTAATAACCTATAAATAATGACAACTCCAAATTTTTGTCTTCGTTTTAATGTAAAAAAACCCCAAAACAAAACATTAAATTATGAAAATACTTACTTTTATAAACAGCCCCCCCCCCAAAAAACAAAAGAAATTTAAATTAAAAAATGTAAGAAAATTTAGTGCAATTTAAACAATATTATTCCTCAACATGTGCATTATGGATCAGATCTACAACGACACTAAACACTGAGCAACAAGCAGAAAAAGAGTTCAAATTGTGCTGAATTTTCTTTAGACAATTCAGGTTGTTCATATTTGTTCAGGTTATTCACATTTAATTGTTACAGGATAGTTTGTAAATGTAAATATTTTCATGATTTAATGTTATTTTTTGCACTGAAACAAAGAAAAAAAATGAAGTTGTTAATTCTAGATTTTTTTTTGCACTTTTGCACTTCCTAATGTCATTTTTTGCCCAAAAATAGTCCCTTGTGGCTCCAAAACGCTAAGGCTCAAGATTTCAAAACACAAAAAAATGTGTGACATCACAGTTTTTTATACAGTGTATGTGACAGGATGTAGTCTTTCAGAAGTATTAAAGGAGTGATATTTTGCTGTTTTTTAATGGAATTATGCATTTTCAAACATTTCCCTGTGGTCTACATAAACTGTAAATGCTATACTTGGGTCTGAATTCTTCATTAATTCGACTCCACAGGTCCATCTTTAATCCTATTTCTGAGAAATGACACCAGAAAGGTTGTTTTGAGCGCTGGCCCTTTAAATGCAAATGAGCCACTTCATGCCCCACCCCCCTCCAGGTTGTTGACCGTGCTTTTCTGTCCCGTTCAGCTACTTAACCACTCGTTAATACAACCAACAAATGAACATTTTAGGTAATCGGCTCGAAGTTTGGACATATTTTCAGTTTTTATTACAACCGCTGCTGCTGACAAATAATTATGTCGTACTCAGAGAAATTTTCATTTGAAGTCTTGACCTTATATGTGCAAATGTATTAGTGTAACTCAGGGGTGTCAAACTCTTTTTAGTTCAGGGGCCATATTCAGCTAAATTTGATCTGAAGTGGGCCAGACCAGAAAAATAATAACCTAATAACCTATAAATAATGACAACTCCAAATTTTTGTCTTTGTTTTACTGTAAAAAAAACAAACAAACATTAAATTATGAAAATACTTACTTTTATAAACCCCCCCCCCCCAAAAAAAAATGAAATTTAAATTAAAAAATGTAAGAAAATTTAGTGCAATTTAAACAATATTATTCCTCAACTTATCATTTCTACATGCGCATTATGGATCAGATCTACAACGACACTAAACACTGAGCAACAAGCAGAAAAAGAGTTCAAATTGTGCTGAATTTTCTTTAGACATTTCAGGTTGTTCATATTTGTTCAGGTTATTCACATTTAATTGTTACAGGATAGTTTGTAAATGTAAATATTTTCATGATTTAATGTTATTTTTTGCACTAAAACAAAGAAAAAAAATGAAGTTGTTAATTCTAGATTTTTTTTTGCACTTTTGCACTTCCTAATGTCATTTTTTGCCCAAAAATAGTCCCTTGTGGCTCCAAAACGCTAAGGCTCAAGATTTCAAAACACAAAAAAATGTGTGATGTCACGGTTTTTTATACAGTCTATGTGACAGGATGTAGTCTTTCAAAAGTATTAAAGGAGTGATATTTTGCTTTTTTTTTTAATGGAATTATACATTTTCAAACATTTCCCTGTGGTCTACATAAACTGTAAATGCTATACTTGGGTCTGAATTCTTCATTAACTCAACTCCACAGGTCCACCTTCAACCCTATTTCTGAGTGTTCTAACTTACCTTTTGGACAGCTGTCACCATGTCTATACTCACTCATATGCAACTGGTTAGATTCTGATTTAACGATGCTAGCTTGTGTCTGCTACGTTTGGGTAAGGATTCACCCGTTGCACTTCCTAATGTCATTTCTTGCCCAAAAATAGTCCCCTGTGGCTCCAAAATGCTAAGGCTCAAGAGTTCAAAACACAAAAAAATGTGTGAGGTCACAGTTTTTCATACAGTCTATGTGACAGTCTATGTGTAGTCTTTCAAAAGTTTTAAAGGACTGATATTTTGCTTTGTTAAAATAGAATTATGCATTTCAAAACATTTCCCTCATTTTATTTAGGAGTCAAATAATGCAGCCACATTCTTAAAATGAATTGAATTGAATTTTGGTAACTATTTCCTGGGGCATGTTTTGAAAATTAAATCTCAAATGTATTTTTCTTTTTAATTAAGTAGAAGGAGCGGTCTTGAATAAGAAAATGAAAATGCAGATTGGATAATTTATTAATAATTCTATTTATGAGTCAAATACTGCATTCATATTCTTAAAATGAAAAAGCATTTCTTCAAATGCATTAATTTAGATTATGGTAACTAATTGCTTCATCTTCAACATTCATACATCTTCAACCCTATTTCTGAGTAATGACATCAGAAAGGTGGTTTTAAGCGCTGGCCCTTTAAATGCACATGAGCCACTTCAGGCCCCGCCCCCTACAGGTTGCTGGCTGTGCTGCTCTGTCCTGTTCAACCAACAACTGAACATTTTAGGTAATGGGCTCGAAGTCTGGACATATTTTCACAAAACCAACCAAATTAAAGGTAATTTAATGTGGAGTAGAAAAGAAATTATTTACTTATTAATTATTAGATCGTAACAATTGTGACCTTCAAAAATTTCCCTACATACTAGGGATGTAACGATATGAAAATTTCATATCACAGTTATTGTGACCAAAATTATCATGGTTATAATTATTATCACGATATTATTGAAATTGTGCTCAAAATGTTCAAAAAGTACTAATACACACACTGAAATAATTTAACCAAGTTGCATTTAAAAATAAATAAATAAATAAAATAATTGGCACAATGTACCTTCTGTTGCAGAAATATTCAAATATCAACCCTTAGTGGTCTGAGCCTATTTTGTCCGTTTTTCAGTCCTTTTGATTTTGCCTTTGTATACTATATAAACAAATGTTTACTATACCCATGTTTGGGATCTTTTTTTTCAGCACAACTTCATCTATATCATCTGTTTATTATTTTTTTTTCACTTTAACCTACTATATCAAAATAAAAGACCCGAAAACACAAAAAAAATATAAAATCTGATTTGAAAAATGTATGTAATTTATAGCATAAATAACACACAGATGCTTTACGAACCTTTTCAAAGACTTTAAAAGTGAATATTGGTTCCAAATTCATTCATTCATTCATTTTCTGAACCCGCTTTATCCTCACTAGGGTCACAGGGGTCGCTTGGAGCCTATCCCAGCTACTTACAGGTGAATGCGGGGTACACCCTGGACATTTCGCCAGTTCATCGCAGGGCTGACAAATAAAATATAATATAACATATATAACATAAATAACACAAAGATGCTTAATGAACCTTTTCAAAGACTTTAAAAGTGAATATTGGTTCCAAATATTAGGTATACAGGGTGGGGAAGCAAAATTTACAATATTTTGAGGCAGGGATTGAAAGACAGTGTATGACCAATTAGTTTATTGAAAGTCATGAGAATTTATTTGCCACAAGAAAATTGACATAATAGAAAATGTTTTTATTCTATGTGTCCTCCTTCTTTCTCAATAACTGCCTTCACACGCTTCCTGAAACTTGCGCAAGTGTTCCTCAAATATTCGGGTGACAACTTCTCCCATTTTTCTTTAATAGTATCTTCCAGACTTTCTCGTAATAGTTTTGCTCATAGTCATTCTCTTCTTTCCATTATAAACAGTCTTTATGGACACTCCAACTATTTTTGAAATCTCCTTTGGTGTGACGAGTGCATTCAGCAAATCACACACTCTTTGACGTTTGCTTTCCTGATTACTCATATGGGCAAAAGTTTCTGAAAAGGTATGGATAATAGTGTTAGGTATGATTATGACATCAATATATGTTTGGTTTCAAAACAATTGACGTAGTGCCTGCTGAGAAAAAACAACTAAATGTTCATTGTAAATTTTGCTTCCCCACCCTGTAGAAAATCAAAATTGTAATAAATTAAAACTATACTCAAATATTTGACATAAAAGCAGATCTTTACACAGGGTTTTTTCCCCTAAAAGTGTGGTAATCAAACACGGTTATCATGATAATTAGAATTTAAACAGTAATACTAACCGTCTGCAATTTTACCGCGGCTTATTGTCATACCGGTAATCATTACATCCCTACTACATACCATTTTTTTTAAAAACCAAAAATCACTAGATATTTCAGAACATCAGAAATAGTGTCTAAGATGGATCCCCAAAATCCCAGTTCATGCTGGAGGAACTGCGGAGCCCATAGAGCTAATCACACTCACATATTTTGGGTTTGTCCTCAGTTAAGTGTGTTTTGGAGGGAGGTGTTCAATGCCGTGAAGGAGGTTTTTAAAATGAACATCCCACAAAGCTTCACAGTGGCAGTTTTGGGAGTAATACCTGAAGGTCTGGATAGAAAAGCAGATAAATACCTTTTGAATATATTATTCACCACTGCCTTAAAGTCTAGAACCATCAGTTGGATGAAACCAGAACCTCCCTCATATAATACATGGATTCAAAAAGTTTGGGATATTTACCAGATGGAGCAGATCACATACTTGCTCAGGCTTAAGAAAACCATATCTACTAAAAGATGGGAACCTATGTTACCTTTACTGCTGCAATAATATTGACTGGTGATGCAAGAATACTCCATGTTATCAAGGTGCTGTCATTCTACCTCTGACGAAGATTTACAGGGTGGGGAAGCAAAATTTACAATATTTTGAGGCAGGGATTGAAAGACAGTGTATGACCAGTTAGTTTATTGAAAGTCATGAGAATTTATTTGCCACAAGAAAATTTACGTAATAGAAAATGTTTTTATTCTATGTGTCCTCCTTCTTTCTCAATAACTGCCTTCACACGCTTCCTGAAACTTGCGCAAGTGTTCCTCAAATATTCGGGTGACAACTTCTCCCATTCTTCTTTAATAGTATCTTCCAGACTTTCTCATAATAGTTTTGCTCATAGTCATTCTCTTCTTTCCATTATAAACAGTCTTTATGGACATTCCAACTATTTTTGAAATCTCCTTTGGTGTGACGAGTGCATTCAGCAAATCACACACTCTTTGACGTTTGCTTTCCTGATTACTCATATGGGCAAAAGTTTCTGAAAAGGTATGGATAATAGTGTTAGGTATGATTATGACATCAATATATGTTTGGTTTCAAAACAACTGACGTAGTGCCTGCTGAGAAAAAACAACTAAATGTTCAGTGTAAATTTTGCTTCCCCACCCTGTATATCTACAGCCTTTTTTATTTATTTATTTATTTAGTTATTTAGTTATTTTTAGAGTGAACATTGTTTGCTATAATTGTTATTGCTTTCTCAAATGTCATCGTATGTGCCTGTGGAGGTGTATGAGAATACATTTTCAGCTGTGTAGGGGGAAAAGAAATTAATTGTACTTGAAGATATAATTGTACTGTACTGAAAAAAAGAAAAAATCTAATAAAAATTAAGTTAAAAAAAAAAAAATGAGCCACACATTCTTAAATCAACGCTGGCCTCATTCCATAGTTTAACTCCAACAACATACAGGAATTCCTGTAACAGAATATGAATTTGTGTGATAACAAACACCTTTTTCAGTGTGATATTCAGCGTGTCACACTGAGTTCATCCGGGGGTCAAGTGTTCAATAGCTGCGATCACACAGGCCCCGACACCCGATAAGCTCATCGACCTCACAGGCCCACAGAGACATGGAGAATATAACTGTGCCAATTTCTATCGGACTCACGCATGGCAGCACTTCCGGGGTGCGCTGGAACGAACCCGATTCTGCGAGGCTTCCACGGTGCTCGCATGATTGATCTGCTTTACTGAGGCCAAACGCACACAGTCAATACTGATGCATCTTTAATACAAGCACCAGGGATTTACTGAAGGGGGAGCTGTGTCTATAAGAGGAGGTGGACGTATCATTTGGACTGAGCCTACACCTGCTCATCTGCCTGCATCTGTCACATGCTGTTACACTGACGGATATAGAACATGCATTACTGATACTGCTGTAAGGACACGGGTCATGAAAGAAGTTCTGGAGTGGCTCAATATAAACTTTCTTATATCAGCTGACGGTTACTATTTTCAAACATTATGCACTGGGCTTTACTTTTGTAGGTAAAGTTGAGGTTGATGAGGAGTTTTTGGCATGGTGGTGAGTAGGGATGTGTATTGGCAAGAATCTGGCAATACGATACAAATCACAATACTAGGATCATGATACGATATATCACGATATATCATGATACTGTTAAAAAAGCCATTTTTTGTTTGTTTGTTTTTTAAGATTATTTCCTGGAAGAATTGAATTACAACAGAAATATGTACAAATTCTAAACACATTTTTATTTGATCAGAACAGGCTCTAATGCTGTATCACAAAAAAAAAAAAAAAAAAAAAAAAAATCCAATTCTTCTAGTTTCCAAAGGAGCTAAAATCTGCCTTTCTGACGTAAAAAGTGCTTTTAGGATGCTTCAAATAAACATCATTTAATTAAACTGTGTTAAATCATAATAAATAATAAATAAAATTTAAACAAAAACAAAAAAACAAAAATGAACCTCTGCCATATCTGCATTTAAATAAATACCTAAAAATATTGATCCAGTACGTTTTAATATCGATACAATATCGTGAAATGAAATATCGCAATATATTGCAGAACTGATATTTTCTAACACCCCTAGTGGTGAGAGAAGGATGCTAAAAGACTATCATGGCCTATCCTACACACAGAGATCACCAAAATGTACACTGCAAAAAAATCAAAATCTTACCAAGTGTATTTTTCTCATTTCTAGTCAAAATATCTCATAACACTTAAAATAAGACATAATCACCTCAAGAGGAACTTTTCAGTGAGTTATAAGAACTTATTTTTAGACAATAGATCTGGAAAATCTTATTTCAAGAAATCTTACCAAGATAATTTTCACTTGTTCCATTGGCAGATTTTTTTTTTCTTGAATTAAGTGAAAAAAAAAAAATCTTGAATTAAGCAAAAAAAAATCTGCCAATGGGACAAGTGAAAATTATCTTGGTAGGATTTCTTGAAATAAGATTTTCAAGATCTATTGTCTAAAAATAAGCTCTTATATCTCACTGAAAAGTTACTCTTTAGGTGATTATGTCTTATTTTAAGTGTGATGAGATATTTTGACTTGAAATGAGAAAAGTACACTTGGTAAGATTTGGATTTTTTTCCAGTGTAGACATGGTAAATGGCAGCGCTGAGAATTTTGTAGCCCTTGTGTACACTGTAAAAAAATCAAAATCTTACTAAGAGTATTTTTGTCATTTCTAGTCAAAATATCTAATTACACTTAAAATAAGACATAATCACCTAAAGAGGAACTTTTCAGTGAGATATAAGAACTGATTTTTAGACAATAGATCTGGAAAATCTTATTTCAAGAAATCCTACCAAGATAATTTTCACTTGTCCCACTGGCAGAATTTTTTTTTTTTGCTTGAATTAAGCAAAAAAATCTGTAATTAATCAAAAAAATATATGCTAATGGAACAAGTAAAAATGATCTGTGATGTCATATATGGGAGGACCGGACAGTTAAGATCCACTACATCAGCAGTAGTCCACAGTATAGCACTACCCCAGTTTATCTGAGTGGCTCTGGGGATGGGGAGGGGGGTGAGATGTCAAACTGTGTTTTTGTTTTTCTGTCCCCTTCTTTTATTTTCTTCTTCCTTTCTTTTTTTCCTCACTTTATCAATGTTGTTTAATTTTCATTTCTGATTCTGATTCAAAAAGGAAGCATAATGTACCAATCACACTGCAAAAATCTAAAACTTACCAAGTGTATTTTTGTCATTTCTAGTCAAAATACCTCATCACACTTAAAATAAGACATAGTCACCTAAGAGTAACTTTTACAGTGAGATATAAGAACTTATTTTTAGACAATAGATCTTGAAAATCTTATTTCAAGAAATCTTACCAGGATAATTTTCACTTGTTCTATTGGCAGATAATTTTTTTTTTTTTTTTTTGCTTAATTCAAGATTTTTCCACTTAATTCAAGCAAAAAACAAAACAAAAACAAAACAAAACAAAACAAAACAAAAAACCCTGTTTTTGTTGTTGTTTTATTCTTAATTATTTCTATATTATTAATAGCTCTAACTAACTATCCAGCCAGAAATAATGTAATTTAAGGAATCAGTGAGTAGTCATTCAACCTGAAATCTGTACAGAGAGAAGTGGAATAAATTAAATCACAGAAATTAACTCATCTGAATCTATCTGTTGAGTACTAACATCATTATCAAGTGCAGAGCACTTGTTTTTTTATTTTATTTTTTTTACTTAACACAATCTCTAAACTAACATTACTGTAACTGACGTTAGTTTACTTCCGGGTTTGGTCTGATTTCCATGGCAACCATGGAACTCGTCAACAAAACCGGAAAACGGAGACGAGGGAAATGCAAAAAGTGGTAAATGTTGTTACCAGACGATGCACTTAAATCATATTTGAGTTTATATTCAGTCGTATATGTAAGTTTTTGTCGGTTAAGTCAAAGTTTCTCCAAATGGCGGACAGTCCTTCAGTAAAAGTCTGAAAACAGAACCCTGGTCCACACAGCTGACAGTCTGACACACAAATGACATTCTGTCCTCATTTGTACACTGGGGGGTTACTCACATGGACTTTGGTGTCGTTATAATCGTCTTTTTACAGGCAGGATTCGCACATATTTCCACAGGACGGACCCCCACTTCCGGCTGTGGTCCCCCAGAGGAAGGAGGAGCCGGTGGAACAGGCCGAAACATTAGTGCGGATGGACCGACTGGTGCGTTCACGGACCGGAGAGACAACACCTGCACTGGACACATGCAGTCAGATTTATTTAGGTGGAATTACAATGCTTTATTCATCCCAGAGGAAAAGTATTGTGTGTTACAGTTGCAGTAGCAGGAAATAAATTATCAATACAGAAAAATTATTAATAAATTAAAAAAAAAAAAAACAACAACTAGAAAATCAATCGGAGAGCTAGCTAGATGGCTAGCTAGATAGATAGATGATTAAATGCAGGAAAATGTCTGATTTACACTTAAGGAAGGTTAAACATAGAAAAAACTAATTTGGGAACTGCCATAAAAGTAGCACTGGGTCCTTATGGGCTAAGGAAAATAATTTTAGCATAAATGATTGTAACACTGTATGACATTTTCAATAAGATAAGATAAGATATGATAAGATATGACTTTATTTATCCCACCATGGAGAAATTTCACAGTCAACGGCAACAACATACAACAAGCAAATGCAGAGAAAAAGACAGGTAGAAAAAAAGTGAAACAATGAAATAAAGTGAAAAAAGTGAAATAAAGAAAGAAAAATTACATTAATGACCTGATTTTACTGAAAAAGTCACTTTTTTCTTGCGTTTCACTGCAAAAATCAAAATCTGCCCAGTGTATTTTTCTCATTTCTAGTCCAAATATCTCATCACACTTGAAATAAGATGTAATCACCTCAAGAGGAACTTTTCAGTGAGATATAAGAACTTATTTTTAGATAATAGATCTGGAAAATCTTATTTCAAGAAATCTTACCAAGATAATTTTCACTTGTTCCATTGGCGGATTTTTTTTTTTTGTTTTTTTTTTTTTTTGTGCTTAATTCAAACATAGAAAGAAAGAAAGAAAGAAAGAAAGAAAGATAGATAGATAGATAGATAGATAGATAGATAGATAGATAGATAGATAGATAGATAGATAGATAGATAGTATATAAGAGTAAAAATTTAAATACAAGAGCAAACACACAACACATAATAAATTTGAAGTAAAAAACAGAACTGGTAGAAAGCATGAAACCAAACACAACCCTGTTCTGAAGGACTTGATGATGTCATCTCCCCTTTGTCATGGGTTTCTGATGCTTAACACTGACTTCTATCAGGGACCCTGTGCATTGAAAACAGAGGTCAGAACTCAGGACCGATCAGATGAATATGACCAAGATTCCAGGTTTATTGTCATCATGTGCACATAATGTCATCTTTCTTAGAGGTGGTTCTCTGCTAGATAAAAAAAGAGAGAAACTAGAAAAACACTCAGAGAGCGCAGACCTCCGCCAAGGCAGATCAGCACCCCCACCCCCCCACCCCCTCGCCCATCACCACCAAAATGTTATCATTTGTTTCTTGTGCCAGTATCAACATTTCCTGAAACTGTCATCCAAATGCGTCCATAACTTTTTGAGTTATCTTGCTAACAGACAGACAAATAAACAAAAAATCCCCCTGAAGATTGATCTGGATCCTCAGTCTTCAGTTACTTGTAGAACCTGTTGGGAACTTATTTTGTTTTGTTTTGTTTTTTTTACCAAGCACTCTAACCATTCATTGTGGAGTTACACATACATATGTTGAAAATATCCCTATCTCCCAATGATAAAGAATCCTTTTAAAAATTCCTGGATCCAGACAGTGATCCAGATCATTCCCAATTTTGGACATTTCCTGAAAATTTCATCAAAATCCGTCAATAACTTTTTCAGTTACATTGCTAACTAACCAACAAACAAACAAACCGTGGCAAAAACATAACCTCCTTGGCAGAGGTAAAAAAAAAAAAAAGTAAAATATCTCCAGAATAAAAGAGTCTTTACCTTGTATGAGTCACTAATAAAGAAAAATAAAGTCAAATGGACTGGATAGCTGTAGTTTCTGAGGCACAGTCTTGGGTCAAAATGTGAAATTCTGAGATTTAATTAGAGAACGGGTTTTTCTAAAGGAACGTTGGTCTCAGGTTCAGGTTCTTTCTAGAGGATAACCAGTCCTTTTGTCATTTGTTTTCTAATTCATCTTCATTTGTTATCTAGTCACCTCTGCCAAGGAGGTTATGTTTTTGCCAGGGTTTGTTTGTTTGTTGGTTAGTTAGCAACATAACTGAAAAAGTTATGGACAGATTTTGATGAAATTTTCAGGAAATGTCCAAAATGGGATGAGTAACAAATGATCAGATTTTGGGAATGATCCGGATCACTGTCTGGATCCAGGAATTTTTAAAAGGATTCTTTATCGTTGGGAGATAGGGATATTTTCAACATATGTATGTGTAACTTCACAATGAATGGTCAGAGTGCTTGGTAAAAAAAAAAAAAAAAATACAAGTTCCCAACAGGTTGTACAAGATATTGAAGACTGATTCATCATGTGTAGCAAAAGTGATATAGTTGTTTGTCTGTTTGCAAGATAACTCAAAAAGTTATGGATGGATTTGGGTGGAATTCTCAGGAAATGTTGATAGTGGCACCAGGAACAAATGATTAAGTTTTGGTGGTGAACGGGGGTGGGGGTGGGGGGGGACTGATCTGCCTTGGCAGAGGTCTGCGCTGTCCGAGTGCTTTTCTAGTTCATCTTAATTCATTAAAGTATGTTGTATTTGCACAGGCCCTGTAGTTACTCAGTGAAAACAACACTTATTTCCTGGAAATCTGAATAATATTACTGTTGACAGTTGAAGAAATGTTGAAGTTATTGGACTTTAACTTATCGGCTAAAATTTGCTTAGAGGTCTTCTTTATGTCTTTGTGCATAAGAAATCAATCTAAGTGAATCCCCAAAGGAACTTTGTGTTGGTAAATGCAAGTTCTGCAAATTTACAGGATTTCAGTTCTGTTCAACATGTTGATGGTCATATGAACTATGTTTTCAGGTCAAAAATGTCCAATTTCATCACAATTAATGCTATATTTTCATGTCACAAATGGCCAAGTTATATTTGAACTGAATTTACCTGAAAAACAAATATTCTGTTCTTTTAGATTCCCCAGTTTTTCTTACGAGATTCTATCCTACATATCACATGTTTTATTTTTACAGGTTCAATATGGAGTATGGTGCTGATCCATCCTGCTTATGTTACGCCAATACATACATGAAGAATGTCACACGTCACTTTTTAAATCAACAGTTTTCTAATAATAAGCATTTTTATAAATAAATAACAATTCTATATTGTTATTTACTCTTTAGTATGATGATAAACTATACAATAATTCTGATCCTAGTTTTTGCACAGGGATCATTAGTGTAAACGGTGACATGGCTGCAGAGCATCAGTATGATGGGATCCGTAACAACCATGTCACATCCGTCCACTGCCACATTTTGTGTTTTTGTGTCAGCTGTTATTGTTTTAGATCCACAATACTAACATTTATGAATAAGAGGAGAATTAGCAATAGTAAGTATATAAGTTTATTACTAATAAAGTACTGGTACTGACCAGAGCATCATGGGTAATGTCACGTCCGTCCACCAGCAAAAGTTTTCACATACACGTGCTATTCAAAATCCAATATTTCTGAAATAGAGCTTCCACTGTCAAATAATATCAGTAGTCTGTGCATAAATGGATTAGCATTATTTCAACACAGTTCTATACATTTCTTACAACTTTTTTTTTTTTTTTGACAAAAATGGCCACTCATTTGACCCCCTAAGGAAATTTTAGCCGTTTTAAAAGTAAGACAACTGATTAAAATGAAAAGATAAAGAAGAGGTTTCAGGTTTTTTACAGAACACTTTTCCTCATTTCCCTCTAAAATTACATACATTTTCACCAAAAAAAGGAAAAACTAAATCTCTGAACAACCTTTAAACCTGAGGACTGATGGGCTCACCTTCATCACATGTGTTTCTGGTACTAGTTCATGATGTTCCTGTGTTGGCAGAGAAGTAAAAGCAGAGGTCAAACACCGTAACGTTACATATTGCTTCATGTCCTGTCCATGTCATGGCTCTCTCTGTGTTTTATCCTCCAGGGTCTGTCACCTCTACATGTGGCCTGCCTTCACGGCCAACTGGCCACTGTTCAGCTGCTCATTGAATCTGGGCTGTGGTGGATCAACAGCGCCGATGCTCCTGAGGGTCAGCGGCCCATTCACATGGTCCTGAGCGGCCGAAGTGCACCCAAAACCCACGCCTGCCTCATTTACCTGCTGGAGCACGGTGCTGACGTCAATGTGTAGGACCTTTTCATTGTGTTGATGAGAATGTTGTGCAATTTTTAGGAAGCAACTTTTCTTGTTGCCTGCTACTGAAGGCACTCACCTGCTAAATTTCTTAAAGGAGTGACATTTGGCTTTTTTAAATGGAATTTAATGTGGCCCCTGAACTAAAATGAGTTTGACACACATGATCTACAGCAGGGGTGTCAAACTCATTTTGGTTCAGGGGCCATATTTAGCCCAATTTGATCTCAAGCAGGCCAGACCAGTAAAATAATGACTTAATAACCTATAAATAATGACAAATCCAAGTTTTTATTTTTGTTTTAGTACAAATAAACCCCAATTAAATTATGAAAATATTTACATTTTACAAAAAAGATGTGGATAACCTGAAAAAACAGAAATTTCATTTGAAAAATTAATGCAATTTTAACAATATTATGCCTCGACTTATTATTTATACATGTACATTACACACAATGTTACATAAACATTTGGTAACAGGCAGAATATTGTTGAAATTTTGGAGTTTGGAACTAAAATTTGAACAAT
This sequence comes from Sphaeramia orbicularis, assembly GCF_902148855.1. NCBI lineage: Eukaryota > Metazoa > Chordata > Actinopteri > Kurtiformes > Apogonidae > Sphaeramia > Sphaeramia orbicularis. Next base: position 40,291,699 of record NC_043974.1, on the reverse strand, counting down.
TTCTCCAATATTACATCTCTAATTATTAACACAACCACAGATCACAGTGGATCCATAAACAGGTTGTAGAAATCCACTCGATTTTTACCAAAATGAATATAAAGATATCTTTGCAGCACCTGGAGGGCTCAAATTCAAACTTTATGAACTATTAGGGTCCAAATACACAAATAAATGAACCGAAGACTAATAAAAGTGGGTTTACCAAAATATGACCCCTTTAAATGAACCAAAAAGTTCTTAAAAATAAGCATAAAACACATTCTTCCTCTGTTCAAAAAAATGCAAATTATGATTAAGATGGAGGATAAATGCAGCGTGACAACGAGATAATGACGGTAATGATGATGATTACGATGACTACAGTAATGGTAATGACTGTAGCTACAGTAATGACGATGGTGATGAGTTTTAAATGTATCCAGCACCACAGACTCTGGGCAGACCCCTTTGCACCTGGCTGCCTCAGAGGGCCTCCTGGACTGCACCCAGACCCTTGTACAAGCCGGAGCAGATATGTCAGCCCAGGACACCATGGGATGTACACCTCTGGATATGGCCCGCATCTGGGGTCACAGAGAGGTCGCCAGGTAACTAAACTGAAAAGTCACATTTTGAATAGAAATTGGTAACAAGTAGCTTTTTGTAGCCAGAGGGGCCCATATTTGGACAAGCAGGTGGAGCAGGGGAGCTAATGCTAAATGCAGTAAGTAATACATTTCATGGAACACTTCCTGAAACATCTGCGTAACGTCATCTGATGTTCTTGTCAGTGTGGCTTGTTGTTGGCTCTTGTCACTGGCTCAGATCATGAGACTTGGAACCTTAGTGCCAATGAGCAAAGCCTGTATTTCTACCAGTTTTGAACTTAACCCTGTAAAGCCTGAACCATTAAATCACTGACAGAAAATTCCAGTTCTTTGAAACTGGAGCCTTTACTGCTCCTTCTGAACAACTAAAAACAGTTTTTTTCAAATATCAGTTTCCATGTGTGAGTTTCAATTTCGTATCATATTTGACACATCAGGTCTCAGTGCTCAAATATTATTTTTGAACAAACAAAACACAATAAAACACAAACACATCTAACAAATTGGTAATTCCTTTTCAAAATTGCCAAAGTTCTTCCTCCTTCCTCATTAATGTCACTGGAAAGTGTCACTGGAAAGGCCTCTGGTGAATGAATTCCTCCCCCTGGGGGATTATCTGTGTATTGCATGTATCTAATTGTATACATCAGGTTTTTCAAGAAAAAAAATATTACACTGATCATGTAGAGGGCTTCAAAACTCATGTATCAAATATGATACGTTTGGTGTTATAGGGTTAAGTGTAGGAACTGATGATGTATAATCAGTAGCACTAACTGTACAGTGTAGTGGATTTTGCATCAGTTATAAGAAGCTGTGTCAGTCTATCATTTTATTCACATTATCATTTAACACTAATATTCACTTGGTTCCGGGATTAAGTGAATTTTGGTGTTGAAAGGTCAGGATCGGTGTGACGTCCCATCTGTCCGTTTTTATAAATGTGTTTTCTTTTGGACATGCTGAAGGACTTGAACAATAACCACAGCACAGTGATGATCCAGTCTTGTACCAACCAAAATAAATGTCCTATGTTGTTGACACACTTGTTTTTCTGCACAGGTATCTGAAAAACTGCATGTGGCAGAAAAATAAGAGGAAGGAAAGTGAGGAAAGGAAGCAAGTTCAGGTTTTATACAGTGAACTGGTGGATACGGTTAAACTCAACAAAAGGGTGAGTATGCATAAAGACCTGCAAATACTAGATTAGATTAGATTAGATTAGACTGGTGAACTGGTGGATACGGTTAAACTCAACAAAAGGGTGAGTATGCATAAAGACCTGCAAATACTAGATTAGATTAGATTAGATTAGATTAGATTAGATTAGATTAGATTAGATTAGATTAGACTGGTGAACTGGTGGATACGGTTAAACTCAACAAAAGGGTGAGTATGCATAAAGACCTGCAAATACTGGATTAGATTAGATTAGATTAGATTAGATTAGATTTACCCAACTACTGTAACTATCTTCCATGTCTGATTTCAGGCCCTAAACAAAGACAAAGTAGCAGAGTGGATGAAAACCAAAGGCTTACCCAGTATAAAAGAGGACGCACCCAGAGTTCTGGTGGGTCAGAACCACATCCAGTGCCTCCCATCGGAGCAGAGCAGCCCCAACCCAAAACCTGCCAGAGGTAAATATGAGCACCAACCATGTGGATGTCCAGAGGACAAGCATGCAGAGTCCACTCTTACCCCAGCACCGAGGCCCTGGACCATCTACACCGGTCTAAACCCAGCGAAGCCCCTCATGGAGCCGAACCTCCAGGACAAAGTGTCAGTGTGGAGGGACCGCATCAGTGGGCAGACCCAGTACACCACTGAGTGGAACGCCACCCCATGGCCAGCTCCAAACCTGCCTCTGGATACCATCGAGAGGGTGTTTTTCCCCAGAGCCTACCCCCCCAGGATCGGGTCTCTAGCAGACTTTGAGCCCCGGAATATCCTGAAAGTCCAGCACAGGGGGTACCCCCCAGGCCGGAGCACCTCCCCCTGGACAGAGGTGGCCATGCACCTGGCTGAAGAACTGGAACCTGGACACTACTGAGCTCCATATCCTGGCCCATCACACACTGGACTGCAGGACCTTAAACCACAGCTGTATCCAGTGGATGGGTGGAATATCTGGACTAAAGCTACTCCAGATGGAAGCGATTTCATATTTTAACTTTGATATTAATTAACTTTTTTCTTTTTTTTAAGTTTTATAACCTAGACAGTGCAAAAGAAGTTGGTTTTCTGGTGACCACATTTACAGAAGGGTGTGAAATTTGCTTAGCTATTTTACTAAAATCATTGACCACACCAAGGTTCTAATAGTTTGGGATTTTTCGTTATAGTTTAGTTTTATTTAGTTTTGACTTTTTTATTCTCTAATTCAGTTAGTTTTAATTTGTTTTTAGAGCAGGTTTGCTAGTTTTTATCAGTTTTCATTTTTTTTCTAAATCCTTAGTTTTAGTTTAGTTTTAGTATTAATTTTAGTTTTGTTGTATATTTTATCTTTTTCGCTGTCATATTCAAATAAGACAGGACTCTGCTGCTTTCTCTCAACTTTAGTCTCCATGCTTCCAGGTAGAGTGGGGAACAGAAGACGACTGGAAACCACAAGTAATAACAAGTGACAGACCGTATGGTGCCAATAGCTAAAACTGCTGGAGCGAAATAAATCACTTTCGTATCAATCCGATGTTGACAAAGACGAAAACGAAGGGCATTTTATCCATAATTTTTATACATTTTAGTTTTAGTTTTGTAAGCACACAATACAGTTTCCGTTAGTTATAGTTTTTTTCTTTTAATTATAGTTTTTATTTATTTCAGTTAACGAAAATGTTTTTTCAATTCTAGTTTTCGTCATTTCGTTACTTTTCGTTGACGATAATAACCTTGGACCACACTGCTAGTGTTAAACATTTTTTTAAACTATTTCATAATAAACTAACATATTAGACACTAATTAATGCTAGCTGCCTGAATTCAATGGCTGACTAATCATTCTGGGTGCATTAGAATTGAGTCTGCATCCATCTTGGGTACGTAGAGGAAGGAGGAAGACCAACAAACTTAGCTATTCTTAGTTTTAGTACTTCAAATCAAGAGGAGGAATGTTGTCTCCAGTTGGTGAGCAATGGCTGAAGGTGCACATTTATAATATGCAACATTTACCCATAAAGGCCCAGCACTACTTTTGTGTCAGTTCCCAAATGTAAATTTCTCTAAATCTAACCTTTCTGAAGTGATTTATCATCATTTATGACAATATTATCCTCTGTATTTTGCATTTTAGCAGGATAAATCATGTATTTTCCTATATTTAATTCACTGATCATGTAGATGTTCATAAAAGCTCAGATTAAAGTTGAGGATTATTTTCTCAAAAACAGAGGAAACTGCTGAAAAAGTCACTTTTTTTTTCATAAAATAAGTGTGTCCATCCACTGTCATTGATCCAACTCCATGAGTTTTACTGGTGATTCAATGTTGTAGAAGATGACAGTGTTACCACGGTAACTATGAAGCCTCTGAACGTCCAAATGGGTCATATCTGATGACCATGAAAAGATGACAAACTGTATTTTACACCAATTATTTAAATGTATTGATAGGATTAATGGATCAACAGGTATTAAACCAGTGGTTTCCAACCTTTTTTGGCTTGTGACCCCATTTTAACACCACAAATTAATGATGAGCCCAGACATTCAAAACAGAGACATTTTTTTGCAAAAAATCATTATTTTTTTGATCATGTAATAGTTTGTTGTACTATGTTGCAAATAAACATTAATTTTAGACGATGTTTCAGCTATATAATGTATATAATGCACCTTTTTAAATTTTTTACACGGAAAAGTGTGTGGTGTTTTAATTATGACATATATATTGAATCATTACAACATATTTATCATTATTATTATTATTATTATTATTATTATTATTATTATTTTTTTAAATCAATTACTAGAAATTTCAGGCGACCCCATGTGGGGCCCTGACCCCAAGGTTGAAAAACACTGTATTAAACAGTTTAGATCAGTAGATGCTAATGGTCGTTGGTGGATGTTTGGGTCTTTATGGGTTAAATAATCCAGCTAAATTAACAGGCTGGGTATTGTAATAGATTACCAGTATACATATTTAACCATTTGTGTGGCAAAATCATATTTATATATTAATTATCATTATTAGTGTGACTTCTTATCCACAACTACAGCAGAGATCTCTGTCCTTAAAATGTGTTTTAGGTAATAAACAGAAGTTAAATGAGCTGCTGTGATTAATTATTCATGACTTGATGTAATTTAATCAGATGATAAAAATGTAACAATGATAATAATAATTGATTAGATTTCTGTAGTGCTTTTCAAGGCACCCATTTCTGTCAGATATTTTAACATGGGGGTCTAATGAATCACCTTAGCAATGCCGGGTTAATATTTGAGGAACGGCACGTTTTGTGTTTTTGCAAAAGGCTGAAAAATTAAGCAAAAATGAAGCATTAATGCACATGACATGGGAATTAATTTGTGCACATTTATGTTTGGCAGGTAATGTTCAGCAGAACATACCAGGTCTACCCCACAAGTTCAGCTCAAAGTGATGAAATTAAAAACGCCACCCACTCCAGATGCGGAGCTTTGGATAGCGGGGTGAACAGAGGGGTGAGCAAAAGGTGAGAAAACCTGAGTGAACTGGGTCACCTGTCACCGACGTGTCCCTGCACTTCCACTGATCCCCCCCCGGGAACTGACTGGAGGTCCAGGTGAGGGCTTGTCAACAACATGTGTGTGTTACAGTTGTGAGCGGTGGTCTGTCAGCTGAAGGTGTCTGTGTGTGATTCCTCTGTGTTTTTTTAACATGTTAGACCAGGTGCGATGTACGAACGGTTTTACATTTACAACCAGGGACGGGTTTGTATCTGAGGACAGTGGACTACAGTGGAGACTGACATGATGTTTCCGGTTTCAATCAGTTTTTACCCCTCGGCCATCTTAGAGCCGAAGGAATTTGAATTCATAACATTTGAACATTGAACATTTGAATTCCAGGTGAGCCCACATGGGGTCCTGACCCCAAGGTTGAAAAACACTGGTTTAGACACATCCATATGGTTTAACCTTTGAGTTCATAATCCATAATAATCAACATTTCTGGTAAATTAGGACTTGAAATGTACTGGACTGGAACTTGAGGCTCTTGTGCGTCTAATGGCAGATGAGTCTAAAGATCATGACCTTTGACCTTCTGCCATAGAAAAAGAAGTGCAAACAGGATTACCGGGTCATGTGATGTAAATGTATGCTCTTAAAGAAAAAATCTAATCAAAAACACCCACTTTTCATAACAATTGTTAAATATGGATTCTATATCAATGCCCTTTAGAAAAAGACATAAAACACACTATTCATAAATGAACCGACTTCATTTGTCTGAAAATGCTGAGAATCGCCGTCTCTGAATCATCTTTTCCTGCGTCTCCTTTAACATCAACAAGAACACGTCGATCTCCAGACAATGTGAAAAACCTGACTTTTATTGTATTAGAAAGTTGTGTGCATACCAGCCAACAATGAATCACAGTCAGTAATTGATAAAAAGTATTTCAGACCCCACCACGGCTGCTTTGATTACCCAACCACTTAAAGTAGCTTTTGTCCTCAAAATATCCATACAAGACTCACTGCACAGGTTCGATCTTCACAAATGTGTTTTCATCAGTGTACAAAAAAAAAAAAAAAACTTGTTTGTTATTAATGAGAAATCTTAAGAACAGTCAAAATAAACACAGGGAAGCGGCTTTACTAAAAATGCTGGTGACTGATGGATGCGTTGATGCAGGTGAGAAAATGAAACAAATTTACACTCAGTGGCCACATCAATGATTCAGACACGAAGCCGGCACTAATTGAGCGGTTTTAGATCAGCTTTACGTCTGCGGACACATTTATCAAACACTACGTCTTGTAACTTGATAACAAAATGAAATTTTCATTAACAGATCAGCGGATCCCGAGTATCAGCGCCACAATGACGGAGAAAAATCTGATATTTAAACTGTAGAGTTGCTACATTATGAGAAAACCAGCCAGAAAGTCAGAATATTAAAAGAACAAAGACAGAAGAAATGACAGAAGCCATGATTTATGAGGAAAAGAACTACACTATTACGACAATTAAGTCAAAAAAGTCATAACATTATGAAAAAAGCGGTAATTAAGAGTATTAGGAATTCATAAATTGATGCTTTTTTGCGGTTAACCATAATGTCTTTCCCTTCATAAAAAAAAATGTAAGTTTAACCTCATAATAGATTCAGTTTATTCTTAATCTTATGACTTCATTCAGAAATTTCACCTTTGTTCTCTTAAGGTTTCGACTTTATTCGTAAGTTTTTTCTCTGAATTTAATGACCATTCTCATAGCTTCACTTTTTTTCTTCAAAATATTACAGATTTATACTTCATATCAGATTTCTTTTTGACACCGTCGTGGTCCTGATCGTCCTTGACCGGAGCTAAATTCAGGTCCTTGTTGGTTTTCAAAAGTATTCTGTGAAGTTTCCTTCTTTGCTTCACAGGACACACACAGATAATCTTTAACACAGATGCCTTTGATTCATTTCACTATTTTTTTTAAACCCTTTGAACTTTTGTCAAGGATAGTTTGAGATTTTATACATATATGTAAAACCTCAAACAATCAAACAAACATCAAGCATCACTTGCAGAGGAAATGTTCCACCAGTTTTCCTCATCAACCAAAGTCAGACTGGTATTCTGTGGTTGCTAACATTAAACTAAACCCCTAAAAGTGTCGGACATGACAGTAAAAGGCATTGCACTACATACATGATCCTCACTTGAACAGATGTTGGCGGTCAGTATGGACAGATAAAGGACAGATAAACGTGGCCTGTAGAAACTCCTCAGGTCCAGCAGGATGCTGTGTTTGTTCATTGGTCCGTCCTCTTCAGGTGCTCTGCTTCTGCTTCTTCTTGCTTCATTCAAGTCCCATCCATAAACTATTTGCACAGTCCTTTCTGTTTCCTGTCAACTTCCACTCACTCCCAAAGGCCCCTGAAGCCCCGGAGGCCCCGCTCTGAGCTGGGCTCCTCAGTACATTTTCTGTCTGCTGGGAAGCACCGCCTCCTTGAGGAAAGAGAAGACGAGGAGGATCCCAGACCTCTTCCCCCTCTTCCCCTTGGTGAAATAATTAGACACCACGTCATCTGAAAACAAAGGGAAACATCATTTGGATTACTTTCAGACTGCAGGCAAATGAGGCCCAAATCCGATTTTTTTGTCCATATGTGACCTGTATCCGATCTGTTAAAGACAGTTTGAACAGCACAAATCCAATTTTTTCAATCTGACAGAGGCTGCTTTTTCATATGTGGTCCTAAACAGTGTTGGGAATACCGGCGTTAAAAATAGCGGCATTACTAACGCTGTTATTGTTTTCCAGTAATGGGTAATCTAAAAAATTACTATTTGAAACGTTACAACGCTGTTACAATTACCAGCAGTGAAATGTGGTGCGTTACTATGCACTGATATCTAACAGCTGTTATCCATCCTGGCTCACTCAGCCAGGAACCAGAGGTGTGACGTTCCTGGACGAGTCGAGTCTTTTGAACGGCTCTTAAGTGAACGACAAGAACCGATTCGTTGTGAGCCGTTCGTTGTGAGCCGTTCGTTTACGAGCCGTTCTTACATTCAAATTGCCCACACTGCCTTCATGCTTCACCTCTGTGCCCCATGAGTCTGAGTTGTCCACGCTGCCTTCACCTGAACGACTAATGACATCTACGAGTTTGAGTTGTCCGCAGCACACCCCATTTACTTGAACACAGCTAACTTAGGGGAGGAGTTATCAGTGAGTGTGACTGACTGGACTCAAGACATTTACTGCTGTATCAGGGAGGAGCGACTGAAAAAAGTGGAGATGTGGGATTAACTGGAGGAGCATCTTCTTCCTATAAATGCAGATATGCACTTATGTGGTGGAAAAGCCGGGCCCTGGTGGACCCCAGCCTCACCACAGTCATGGTATTCACTACCTGTCTGCTGTTCTACTGTATGCAGCTGGCCCGTGAAACATACTCAAAAATCTGTTTCCTTTTACATATTTGAAGGTTTTTCCAAAAAGTAATGCAATTATTACTTTCCCTGGTAACTAATTACATTTATGAAGGAGTAATTCCGTTACTAATTCAATTACTTTTTTGGGAAAGTAACTAGTACCTATAATTAATTATTTTTTCAAAGTAATTTGCCCAACACTGGTCCTAAATCTGATACGTATCTCATATTTTGCAATGTGACTTCAGTCTGAACGGCCAGGTCGCATTTATCCGACCTTTACGTCATTGAAATGCAACAAACATCATAATTCTGCGTCCCAGGAGGAGTAGCAGTGGGAAAAGCACACTTGCGTCAGGACCTCTTTTGTGCATGCAGGTCACTTCAGGGTCGCATTTAGTTCAAACGTAAAACTGATAGAAGTCGCATTTAATGTGTAATATGAACGAGCACACACACACAAAAAAAATCAGATTTCACCAAAAAATCCAAATTTTGCATTAAGACCTGCTGTCTGAATGTAGCCAAAGACACAAACGTTGAAACAGCTGGTAAGGATCTCACCTCCTTGTTGCATGGTGGACGGAAGCACATTTTCACCAGCTGATAGTGACACGAAGAAAGCAAAAGGAATCACCCACAGGCAGATGGTGAAGTACGCCAACACCTGAGGATGACAATGAAACACGGTTAGACACGAAGAGGAAGCATCACTCCTACTGCTGTGAATCTAGAAAGAAATTACCTCTGAGAACGGATAATACTCCTGCGCAAAGTACTGGAAGGCCATGTAATGGTTGACTACCACCAACACTGCAACAAAAGTCAACGACATGAGAAGAGTGAACAAGCAAAAAAAAACAAAAAAAACAAAAACAAAGACTGACTTCTATCTCCTCAACAGGTAAGGTAAGGTAAGGTAAGGTAAGGTAAGGTAAGGTAAGATAAGATAAGATAAGATAAGATAAGATAAGATAAGATAAGATAAGATAAGATAAGATAAGATAAGAGAAGAGAAGAGGATAATGTAAGATAATTTAAGATACGATACAATGAGATAAAAGATAAAATGATAATATAAGATAAGATAAGATGATTTGGTAAGATAAGACAATAATGTAAGATAAGATAAAAGATGATAATGTAAGATAAGATCATTTAAGATAAGGCACAATAACATAAAAGATAACATGATAAGATAATAAGATTTGGTAAGATAAGACGATAAGATGGTTTGGTATGATAAGATGATAATGTAAGATAAGGTAAGATGATTTGGTAAGATAAAAGATAAGGTAAGATAAGAATAATGTAAGATAAAATAAAAGCTATAAGATAAGAAAAGATAAGATGATTTGGTAGGATAAGATAATAATGTAAGATAATTTAAGAAAAGATATGATAAAAGATAACATGATAATATAAGATAAGATGATTTGGTTAGATAAGATGATAATGTAAGCTACGATAAGATGATTTGGTAAGATAAAAAAATAAGATGATAATGTAAGATAAGAATAATATAAGATAAGATAAAAGATAAGATGATAATGTAAGATAAGATAAGGTAAGATGATTTGGTAAGATAAAAGATAAGATGATAATGTAATCTAAGATAAGATAGAGTTTATTGATCCCACTATGGGGTCATTTCTCAGATATGTACACATTTGCCTTTTCCATCCACTCAAATGCATGTGGGTGTCACTTACCACAGGACAGGATGAAGTTTGGGGAGCTGAGCAGTATGTAGGGGAAGGTCTGTAGCAGGCCAAAGTACACCAGGTTAGTGAACAGGCCCACTCCCACCATCAGACCTGGAAAGCCTTCAAACAAATAGAGACCAACCAGTACACCTGTGGAGAACTGAACACACCCACAAGACCGGTGAAGCAGCTGCAAACATCCACTCAAGTCCACAGTAACAGTTTCCATTCAGTTCACTCACCAGTATCATGTACTTTATTATTCGACTTGTGGCTACCGTGTATTCTTCTATTAGTTCTGCCAAATAGTAGAGGCCAGCAGCTGCGGACGAACAGAGTGAACAGGAGGTTCATGAAAAATCAATGCCCAAGGAAAAGCATCAGCAAGCTGGATGAATGCAGTCTGCACTCTGAAACTCTGCACCCAGCTCTTTTTTCTTCCACTACAGACTTACTACGATCAATAAAACACATTACATAACAGTTTCCTAATGAGTCATCAAACAGCTTTAATCATCACATTAACTGTGTATACAATCATCTGTAAGTAAATAAATAATGTGTGCATCTTCCTGTACACCTGCTGCAAATGACAGTTTACTGTTATTTTTATTACTATTATTATTATCAGAGTGCAATTTGTCAAAAAAACAGGGGGGGTTTAATCATGAAAAAACAAGCAATCAACAGGCCCAATTCTTTTTTAAGTTAACGGTAGGTCCTATTACACGTCAAACAGTTGAACATTCATCTTTACTGCAAACTAAAAATACATGAAACACTTAATTTTCTCCGATGTGGGAGATGGCCTAATTAAGTTTCAGGATCATGGACTATTTGCACCGCCAACACCAACGGACTCATACACACACATCCACACACAGTCTGACATGACTTCCACACCTGTACAACCTGCACACTGCACTTAACTTTGCACACTGTATTTTAAAATTTGTAGTCTTTATCATTTTTATCACACTTATTTATTTATTTACACATATATACTGTTATTTGTTCTGTATTTTTATTATTACATGGTGCAGAGTAGCGCCACTGCAATTTCGTTGTAACTTCTGTGCAATGACAATAAAGGCTATTCTATTCTATTCTATTCTATTCTATTCTATTCTATTCTATTCTAAGAGATGATCAGGTCAATATGGGAGAGAATTGACAGCCAACTCAATCAGACTGTAAAACGTAACATAAAACCTAATGATTAAGATGCAGTTGAACATGTACATTGTCGCCTGCAGACATAGGTCTGTACTAGTGATGCGCGGACCAGCGGGTTCAGCGAGCGCGCCAAATGCAATAAACTGGCGTCACATACAACGCGATTTCCTGAGATCAGTCTGTCAGCAGGCATCACCCAGAGCTTAAGGACACGGTGCCGAGTCAGCCACCAGTCGCAAACAAACGCACACCCCTGTGCTTCACCAAACTCCCTGCCAAGCATGGATAAATGTTTAAAGCTTAATAAATGTGAAAAAGACATTTTAACGTCTGCATTTGTCATTCTGTCTTGCAAAGCAGACTGGAGTAGATCATGAGGATCCTTTGCACACCTATAGATTGAAGCAGAAATCATTATGAATCAAATCGTTTTGAATCGAACATCGATTTTGAACCAAATCGTAGCCCCCAAAATCAGAACTGAATCAAATCGTGAGACAGTAAATGATTCCCACCCCTAAGGGGGATGTTCTGAGTAGAGCTGCAACTGATTAATCGACTGGGTGCTTGAAGCCAATGCAAAAATTGCCAATTCGGTTAATCGACTCAAATTGATTGAAGGGAGATATTCTATTGCAGTTTTCCTGAACTGAAGCTTCTTTGTGCGTCATAATAAGTGTCTGTGTGAAACACAACAGTGGAAACAATGTTTAACAGCGGAAAAATTAAGGAAACAAAGCTTTGATTCAGGAGAATTGTGGTTGAGTGATTTTTTTTGGATTACTTTGAGTCGATTAATCGGTTGCAACTCTAGTACTGAGACAGCAACAATTCGGTTCAGGTGAAAATTAAGGGTCCCACAGAGTCGGGTGCACTGTGTGCCTAGGCTACTGTGAGCAGCATGGACTCCGTGTCTGCCTTGGGTTGGCCTTGAGTACACACAAACATCCGTGGAGTCAAGTACGTCCGACTATACGTGTAAGAAAGCTCAGTCACAACCTGCCTGTTATTTCAGCTTTCAATCATTGACATGGTTGTCGTTGTTCATAATAAATGTTACAGATTGAATTAAATTGTTGTTTTCTATTGTTGTACCTGATTCAACCTATTTGTCATAAATAATTTCAGATCATTCTTTGACTAATTCCCAGCAACAAATTTTCTTTCAAAAATTTCTGAATCTTTGTGGATCTTAAAACTGTAAAATGAAGCTTTATTGTAATTTCTCCTTAATCTGCCTGAAGTAGCAAACTGGGCTTGCTCATGCATGCTAATTTTAACTGAACTGACAGAAAAACAGGAGCTAAATACAGTCGCAAAATAAAAAAAAATATTAAACCACCCTTGTTTTCTTCAATTTCTTGTTCATTTTAATGCCTGGTACAACTAAAGGTACATTTGTTTGGACAAATATAACGATAACAACAAAAATAGCTCATAGTAGTTTAATTTCAGAGCTGATATCTATCCATTTTCCATGGTTTTCTTGATAATAACCAAAATCACTTCAGTTCTTCCATCAATATCTATGGCATTGTACTGACAAAAACAGTGCTTTTAGACATTCCATGTTTTTTTTTCTGTCTGTTTTAGTCACATGATACACACAGGAGCTAGTACTTGATTGCATAACCATTGCTTTTCATGACTTTTGATGGTCTAATAATTTTTTCTGCGACTGTGGGTGTTCATGCATCATAATCAAAAATGAAGTATTTGCCCAGGGCATTCCCATAAACTCCAGATGTTCTAGTCAAAACAGGCCTGTCAGGAGTTTGACAGGCAGAACAGCCACACCTGACAGGTGCTGCAGCCAGCTGGGTCACGTGACAAGCTAATGAACTGACAACGTGGACAGGCTCTAGGCCAATTTTTTTTTATATGTTTTCCAAAGGGCTTAAACGTGTCACCATGTTGACCTCCTACGTCTTAAATAAATAAATGAAAATACCCATAACGTAGACAGAGCAAATACTGATAAATTTAGCTAGTGTGTCAGTATTCGCGCTGCATTCTGGGAGTGGACGCTTCTGTAATAAATCTGACCTAAGTGGCACATACTGCTGATGCATTATTTGATGATGTGGCTGAAACGTAAACAAGGAAAATGCAAGACGTAAAGCATATATGCTAGCTAGCAATTTAGCTGTTAGCCAACTTTAATACAACCAAAAGAAGTGGCATTTCTGAGGATTTTTTTTTTAAACAAACTCTTACTTTTACATTACGATTCAATCCACTGATATACAGTCTAAATGTATGTGGTTATATTTTTTTTAGCCAAACATTAAAACATCCTAAGTTAATTTCGCTGTTTATTACTTGCAGCACTATTAAGCTAACTAACCTCGAAGCTATTCAGCAGCATGTCACACCACGTCTGTATAATACTTTCACTTCTTAATGCATGGTCTTTAAATATATGACTTGTTATTATAGCTAAATGAATTAATTAATTAACGAATCAATACAATCGTGCATTCAGTGCTTATCCTCCAACCTGAAAAGCTAGCTAATGTAGCTGCTAGCTTCCAGTACGTCAGCAGAATGCGCAATAAAACGCGTTAGCATGTATTAGCTTATGTAGTAAATGGCGTTTTTGCTCGCTATTGCTTTGTATTTTAACACGATGCATTACTGCAAAGGCCACACCCGTAAACTTTAAAATCTACAGCCTGTACTGTTGACTTGTTCCGCTAGCATTACCGAGCAAATATCCCCAGAGAAAGTTCGTACCTGCACGGAGCCGGCACTGCTTCACTTACCTATGGCTAAAGTGACAAAGGATATCTGAATGACCAGCGACAGCCAGCTGAGTAAATAAATAAACCACATCTCGCTGCATATGAAAAACCGCGCACAATTATGAAAATAAAACAAAGAGCAGCTAGCTGGCTAATACCAGTGACTGGAGCAGTGGTCAAAGTTCCACCTCCAGTGTTTGTAGTGGAAACTGAGGAAGAGAGGCAAGAATGACTTCCGGTCAGAGACAGACACTGTTATTGTGTTACAGCGACCCCTGTGGCCGGAGGGGTACTGCACTGGAGCTGTGGCAGCGTCCTCACTGTGTGCTTCTGTGTTTTTATCATGTTTTGCCTTTTTGTCAACTGTCTTTTTATGATGTGTTTTATGATTGTTGGAGCCAAAATACAGTTTTGTTTGTTTATTCTTCTTTTTTGTTTTGACCTTAATTTAACCCTTTCATGCACGAATTATGAGAATGTTAATCAAGATTTTTTTCTTTATTCCTTTTTAAGCATTTAAAAAACAATGAGATGAATTTTTTTTTTTTTTTATGAAGCTATTTTTCATGGAGTTGCAAAAATGTGCGTTTAATTTTTAAAGCAACGAAACGTGTATTTACTGATATACTGTGTGAAAACTATGAAATAAAGACATCAAATGCTGCTAATTTGATGTTTTTCTCACATTCTGATATACACTACAAACAAAAAGTTATGGATATTTAAAATTTTGGGGGCTATTTTTTTTCATTTGGGATTTTTGCACAATGCTTTTTACTTTTTTTGTGTGTGAATTGAATTGAAACACATTTTTTAATGACCAGACATAGTTTTATTTACAAATGGCAAAAATGACCCAAAAAAAAAAGACAAAAAAAAAGACCAAAAAAAAAAAAAAAAAGAAATATTCTTAACTTTTTGTTTGTTGTGAACTCCAATACTAGTCACTTCATGGCGATAATATGCCAAAAAAAAAAAAAAACACCTTGTTGTTAATTACAGTCTAATAACGATAACAAGGAATTGATTTACCCTCAAACATGTTGATTTGGTTTATCAAGAACAGCAAAGTTACAGTAATATTATCAATTGCAGTGTATTGTGTCGGCTGATATTAAAGTAAAATAACAAAATCCATGAATATACAAGAGAACAGCTGTAGAATAACTGTCCACTGTAGTGAACACTGTGCATGAAAGGGTTAATAATTGTTTAGTGGGCGTGGCTGTGATGATTGCCACAGGTGCAGCTCATCTTGGGTGTGGCAAACTTCCATCTACCTGCTGTGTGAGGTGGGCGAGGTGTGTGTGAGGACAGCCCCAAACAATTTTCAGACCGTGAAACGTGAAAGCGAGAGATTGAGTTGGTCGGCGTTTGGAATGTTTTCTTTTGTATTAAGAAGCCTATTTTGTTTATATGTAGAGAGTATTTGGAAAGACAGTTGTGAACTGTAATGAACTCTTGGACTTTATACTGGAAAATAAATGGATTGGCATATCCAAACACAAAGAAACCCAGCCGGACATTCGTTTTTTTTTTTCACGTGTCGAAAATACAACAGGTTGAACCCTTCCACACCGTTGTAGTGGCTAAAGGTAAAGCCACTACAATGATGTTTTGCCTTTTTGTCAACTGTCTTTGTCGTGGATTCAGACCTGAATTTTAAAAACCACATACAAACAAATACAAAGTCAGTTTACGATCACCTCAAGAATATTTCTAGGATTAAAGGATTGTTGTCGCAGCGGGACCTTGAAAAACTTGTCCAATTATCTTTAGTCGAGTTGACTACTGTAACAGTATCTTCTCTGGTCTGCCTAAAAAGTCTATCAGACGACTGCAGCAAGGTTCTAATAGTTTGGGATTTTTCATTATGGTTTAGTTTTATTTAGTTTTGACTTTTTTTTCCTAATTCTGTTAGTTTTAATTTGTTTTTAGAGCAGATTTGCTAGTTTTTATTTGTTTTCATTATTTTCTAAATGCTTAGTTTTTGTTTAGTTTTTTCTTTTTTTTTCTTTCTTCTTTTATGGGCTCAGCTGGCTGACAGGCAGCTGTCTGTACCAATAAGGCAGCAGCCGACACCAACTGTACTCCCAGTCATCATTGCCCATTTTTCTGACACCTTTGCTTGTGTATCCTCTTTTATTTGGACATTTAACCAGGGAGTATCTCACACTACTTTTTTTTTTTTTTCTCCACTTGTCTTGTCCAGCGTCCTAACAGCAGAATGGTAGTCTGGTTCCTTTTGGTGCTGAACAAATTTGCTTTGCCAAGGGTAACTAAGTTTTAGTTTTTTTTAATGTCTTTTCTCTTCTTCTCCGTCATATTCTAATAAATCCCAGACAGGACTCTGCTTTCTCCCAACTTTAGTCTCCATGTTTCCAGGTAGAGTGGGGATGAGAAGACGACTAAACGATAAGTGACCACAAGTGACGGACCGTCAAGTGCCATATGGTGACGCTAATAAAAAGGCTTGAGCGAAATAACTTGATTTCATATCAATTCGATGTTGACAAAGACGAAAACGAAGGGAATTTTATCCATAATTTTTATCTGTTTTAGTTAGTTTTGTAAACACACAATACAGTTTCAGTTAGTTATTGTTTTTTTCTTTTATAGTTTTTATTTATTTCAGTTAACGAAAATGTTTTTACAATTCTAGTTTTCGTCATTTCGTTAGTTTTTGTTAACGATAATAACCTTGGACTGCAGCTGATCCAGAATGCTGCTGCTCTAGTCCTCACTAAGACCAAGAGAGTGGACCACATCAGTCCAGATCTCAGGTCTCTACACTGGCCCCCTGTCTCTCAGAGAACAGACTTTAAAATTCTCTTACTAGCATATAAAGCACTGAATGGTTTAGGCCCAAAATACATCAGAGACCTTCTAGTCCAGTATGAACCATCCAGACCACTCTGGTCATCTGGTGCAGGTCTGCTCTGTGTTCCCAAAGTCAGAACGAAACATGGAGAATCAGCGTTCAGTTTCTATGCTCCGTATATGTGGAACAAACTACCAGAAAATATCAGGTCTGCTGAGAGTCTGAGTTCTTTTAAGTCCAGGTTAAAGACTCACCTGTTCACTGCTGCCTTTGACTAAAAGGCTTTTGACTTTTTAAATTTTATATTCTCCTTCGAAACTCTGCACTGCAACTCTTACTTTAATATGTGTGTGTTTTTATGTTTTGGGGTTTTATGTGCTGTTTTCTTACTTGCTGTTTTTAATCACCTTTTACATGTTTCTTTTATAATGTTTCAAATGTGTTTTTTTTTCCCTTGTTGTTGTATTTCAATGTCTTGTGTGAAGCACCTTGAATTGCCTTGTTACTGAAATGTGCTATATAAATAAACTTGCCATGCCTTGTCTTTTTATGATGTGTTTTTATGATGTTTTGCCTTTTTGTCAACTGTCTGTCTTGTCACCTGCCTAGGAACTACAGATGGAAATGAGCACTGCTGC
This sequence comes from Sphaeramia orbicularis, assembly GCF_902148855.1. Taxonomy (NCBI): domain Eukaryota; kingdom Metazoa; phylum Chordata; class Actinopteri; order Kurtiformes; family Apogonidae; genus Sphaeramia; species Sphaeramia orbicularis. The sequence continues at coordinate 40,273,937 of NC_043974.1, read as the reverse complement.
TACCATCTGGGATATTTACAGCTGCAACTGTTGTAGATATTCATTAATATACACTGTCCCTAATAAATAAATAAATAAATAAATAAATAAATAAAAAGAACCTCATGTGGGACAACGACGGCGTATTAAGGCCACATAAGAAAATAAAAACACTTGTCACTACCAGAGTAAAGTTGTAAAATATTGAGATAAAACCCATAATTTTATGAGAATAAAGTCGAATACAAAAAAGTCATAATTTTACGAGAAGTCGTAATATTGTGAGAATAAAGTCATAGCTTAAAAAACAAACAAACTCATAATTTAAAAAAAATAATGTTGTACCTTTATGAAATTAAAGTTATAATATTCATTCATTTTCTGAACCCACTTTAACCTCACTAGGGTCACGGGGGTCGCTAGAGCTACTTATGGGCGAAGGCAGGATACACTATGGACATGACATGGACTAATGCTAATATGCTGATGGCGAGTGGGGCTAATGGGCTCAGTCTTGCAGTATTTCACCATAGTATAACCTTATAAAATGTTCCAAGTTCTACATTATGCGATGAGTGGGTACGACTTTATTCTTGTCCGGACACAGTCGCAGTCAGAAAACCGGATCAAACTGAGAATGGAAGGATTTCTTCACCCACCTGGCCCTGCTAAGACATCTGCAAGAGAAAAATGTCTCTGTTTTGAATGTCTGGGGCCGCCAGAAATTTGTGATGTTAAAATTGGGTCACAAAGCCAAAAAAGGTTGGGAACCAGTGCCTTATGCTGAACTCCACAGTTACAGTTTGGAACCAGTCACATGTACTCAAAGTCCATAACAAATACCTGCTGGAGGCTGCAGAACATACTTCAAACAGAGCAGGTGAGGTTTATTTAGTGTTTGTACATAAGGCTACATTCAGACAGCAGGTCTTAATACACAATTTGGAATTTTCGGTGAAATCTGAGTTTTTTGTGTGCTCCTTTATACAGAGTGAGCCAAAATAATGTATACACACACCAGGAAAAGAAAAAATTGCATAAATATTTCAATACCAAATTTCAGACATCACAATATTAATACCAGTTACCTTTGGCCTCTACAGTTACAAGAGGTGCTCAAAGTGGTGGCCATTGGCTTCCAGACATTTATGTGTACGGCAAACTTCACAAATCTGTGAAATTGTCAGACGTGTAGGAGGTTCTGAACCAAACTCACACCTACAGTACATTGTCTTTGGACTTCAACAACATTCTCAAGTTTGAAGTACCACTTTAAAATGATCAACAAGTTACGACAACTGTATCGCCGCCATGTTGTAGATGTCACTTGTTGATGCTACATTCATGACGGTAATGCCATCTGTTGGGAAAACATCATACAACATTACACAGTGTTATCGTAATTTCATCAAACATCAAAAGAGGTATCTAGATGTATAGAAGTACTTATACAAACTAAATATTTATTCAAGTTTTTCTTTCCCTGATGTGTGTATATGCAAATGATCCATAATTCCATAATTTGTCATAATTTTACATTTACAGTCTTACATACCTTGAGTAACTATTGTCAATTTCAGTCGATTTCACTGTACCATATATTGGTGGGGAGTACCACTAGGTTAAATAAAGTGTATTATAGTTTACAATTAAAATGTTGTTTGTTTCATTTTTTTTTCACATATTTGCAAATTCCATGTATTGATTTTTGTAATAATTTAGATCATTTGCATTAAACATGGTATAAAAATAACATTATAGCAGCAGGATTCCATTCTAGGCCGGCCTAGAATAGAATTCCATTCTGGGCCGGCCCGATTCTGAATCGGGCCAGATTCCGTTTTGGGCCTCGACATTTACATTATTTTGGCTGTCTCTGTATTACACATTAAATGCGACTTCTGTCAGTTTTGAGCATAAACTGTATGTGACCCTGAAGTGACCCACATGCACAAAAGAGGTCCTGACGTAATACGTAACTATGCAGACACGCACTGTGTTTACGGAAGTAAATATGTTTTTCCCGCCACTCCACCTCCTGGGATGCAGAATTGCAACATTTGTCATATTTCAGTGAGGTAAAGGTCAGATAAATGTGACCTGGCTGTTCAGACTGAAGTCGCATTGCAAAATATCGGATATGTATTGGATTCAGGACCACATATGAAAGTGGTCTGGATCGGATTTGTGCCGTTCAAACTCTCTTTAATAGATCGGATACAGGTCACATATGGGCAAAGCAATCAGATTTGGGCCGCATTTGCCTGCAGTCTGAATGTAGCCTAAGTGTGTTTCATCTGAATGGATTCTACTAAACATTAGCGTACGGTGTGTGTTACAGGTGTGACTGGATGTACCTGTGGTATCTGCCTCAGCTGAGGGCAGCTGGTCTGGCTGGGCTGGAAAATAAGGAAATAAGGAGGCTGTCAGTGATGTTTGAGTCTGGTTGTAACCTCTGAGGAGTCAACATGTCCATTTTTATCTCCTCATATTGCCCTTGAAAGAAAAGACCAGCGCTGCATTGATTTATTTTGTTGTTTTCCCCCATTCATTTGGGTTTGGGTTAGTCTTTTAGGCTGGTCTTTTTCATTTTGTTGTCTTTCCTTTTGACAGATTTTAGTGCGTGATGAGTATATCTACCAAAACCACCTTTTAGAACCCATTTTTGGCCCATATCTGTATAGTGTTTTTGTTAGTTTCCCTTAGTTCTGCCCCAAACCGTCATTTAGTCTATGGGAAATGTAACAGTGTGTTTAAGTGGATTGCTGAGTAAAGTGGCCTGGCTTCCACAGTACGAGCTGAGTGAATCTGAAAAGGTTGCATCCCTTTTTTGTGTCTGAGAGGCACAAGAGCAGTATTTTTCAAAGATGGAAGATGAATGGGGTTAAGGGAATGGAAAAAGGAACATTATTTGGATCCATTTGAGGAGTCTAAATAACACATTGTCTGTATTTGGCATCAGTTTCATTGACTGTTGCATCCTTGAAAGAAAAGTATCAGTTTCAGAACCTGCTGCCCTTCTATTTCTGTATGTCACTGGCTTTCCGTCTCACACACACACACACACACACACACACACACACACACACACACACACACACACACACACACACACACACACACACACACACACACACACACACACACACACACACACACACACACAAACACGGGACCCTGTGACAAGGAGGGCAATGCAGACATTATTTTATTCCAAAAGCTAACACCTTTGAGATTGGCCAGAAAAATGATAAAAAATGAAAGAGTGGAAAGAGGGCTAAATAAAGTAGATATCTAATGTGAAACAGTGTGAAGACACTAAAATGGTGTCAGAGTCAAAGGTGAGAGTAATTTCATCCCCTTTTCAAATGCTTTTAACAAAGGCACATAGACAGAGGGGTGTCAACGTACAGGATGTGTGTTCACTCATGCATGCGTCCACACAAATATGAAAGAGCTCTGCGGAGGTGAGAAAACAAAAGGCGACCTGAGCATTCAAAGACACTTGAGGGGAAACACGGGGATCACCTGAGACTCCCTGAACAACACCTCTGGGCTCCCGCTATGAAAGCTTTAATGTGCTTAAATAAATCGCAGCCTCCATCCTTCTGCCGGACCGAGCTTTAACACACAACACCCCCCACCGTGGACCAGTGCTTTCATATAAGCTAAGTGGTTTTTTTACAGCTCAGGCTTCCTTTTTTTTGGAGCAGAAATGCATAACGTCCTGCACTTAGATCATTTGAGACTCAGACACCTGAAAAAATAAAGGTATTAGCCTTTAAACACGGCTGAATGAGTTGCATCCCCTTTTAACACGCAACAAGTACTGGCAATCTGAAGCACACCAACGCTGACTGGGATCCAACAGCAGAAGGTGATGGAACCCTATTGTTTATTTACAACGGAGCAGAACCACACTGAGGGGGAAAACGCTCAGATATTTCAAGGAGAAAGACATAATATTGAGGAAAAGTCAAAATTTTACCGGTGAAATCACAAGAATACAGTACAATACAGTTTCTATCCTACAGCCATAACTGTTCTGAACACTAGTAGAAGTGTGAAAATGTGGAATGTTGTCCAGGTGTATACGATGATGTTTTATGTGTCTTTTACCTTTTACTTTTTACTCTATGTTTTATTGCTTGTTTTATACTCTCCTTGTTAACTGTACAGTGTCCTTGAGTGCCAGTATATATAAATAAAGTGTATTATTATTATTATTATTATTATACTTCCAGTGACACTTTTCTATGCTTTTTTTTTTTAAAGATATTTATGCCATCCAGGGTTTTTCTTTTATATTTTCAGTTTTTATACATTATTTATACTTTTATGGCGCCTAAAGAGGATTGCACTTTCAATTTCATTGTACCTGTACAATGACAACAAAGACATTCTATTCTATTGTATTCTATTCTATTGTATTCTATTCTATTGTATTCTATTGTATTCTATTCTATTCTATTCTATTGTATTCTATTCTATTGTATTCTATTCTATTCTATTCTATTCTATTCTTTTTTCCGTTCTATTCTATTCTATTCTATTCTATTCTATTCTATTCTATTCTATTCTATTCTATTCTATTCTATTCTATTCTAATGGTATTTGGAAAAAGACATCCTATTACAGGACACTTATCAAACTGAAGCTTGTTCATCAGGTTTTTAAATTATATTCAAAATCCCAGTCCACAACCCAGTTTTCATGATAGTTTCTCCACAGATTTAAAGGCTCACTGCAAATAAAATGTTATGTATCATGCATGTGTCCATAATAATATACATTATGTAGACTCAATGTCATCTAAAATTAACATTTATTTGCAACATAGTATAGCAAACTATTACATGATCAAAAACAAATTAATTCAAGCCAAAAAAAAAAAAAAAAAGTCTCTGTTTTGAATGTCTGGGGTCGCCAGAAATTTGTGATGTTAAAATAGAGTCATGAATCAAAAAAGGTTGGGAACCACTGTCATAGACAAAAGCTACTACAGACTGTTGTTTGTGTTAGTTTTCCTGGCTGATGAGCAGTGCTGACGCTCTGATGCGAGAGTCTCTCTTCTCCCTGTTGTGTTTGAGCCTCCGGAGCACAGGGACGTCACTGTTCTCACCCACCCAGGGAAAGGCCTGCTCTGCCGGGGCACATGGTCGAGCTGGGGAGAAGATGGAGATGGAGATGGAGACCAGCACATGGACAAATTAGACAAAACTGCAGACAAAAGACAAAGGACTAGATAAGGTTCCAGTTATAAAATGTACAGATACACCACCCGCTATGGTTTCAGATATTTTTATTGCGAAGCCTTATCATAGTCCAGACTTGAGATCCCCTGCACTGGAAAAAATCTAAATCTTACCAAGTGTATTCTTCTCATTTCTAGTCCAAATATCTCATCACACTTAAAATAAGACATAATCGCCTAAAGCACAGGTGTCAAACATGCGGCCCGGGGGCCAAATTCGGCCCGCTAAAGGACCCAATCTGGCCCACGGGATGAATTTGTGAAATGCAAAAATTACACTAAGATAATAATCCTTTTAGTTCAGGTTCCACATTCAGAACAATTCAATCTCAAGTGGGCAGAACCAGTAAAATATTATCATAATAACATAGAAATAATGACAATTCCAAATTTTTCTCTTTGTAAATGTAAATATTTTCAGGTATTTACACTAAAACAAAGTATAATTTCACAAAAAATGTGAATAACCTGAACAAATATGAACAACCTGAAATGCCTTAAGAGGTTTTTTTTTTTTTTCAATTTTAACAATATTCTGCCTGTTATTAAATGTTTAGCATGTTTGTAGATCCACTGTGATCTGTAAGTTATAATGTACATGTGTAAATGATAAACTGAGGCAGAATATTGTTAAAATTGCACTTATTTTTTCAGTTTGTTCATGTTATTCACATCTTTTGACAGGATAGTTTGTAGATGTAAACCTTTTCATAATGTAAATTTACTTTTTTCGCTCTAAAACAGAGAAAAGTTTGGAGTTGACATTATTTCTATTTTTATTATGTTATTATTTCACTGGTCCGGCACACTGCAGATCAAATTTAGCTGAATGTGGAACTGAACTAAAATGAGTTTGACACCCCTGACCCGAAGAGTAACTTTTCAGGGAGATGTAACAACTTATTTTTAGACAATAGATCTGGAAAATCTTATTTCAAGAAATCTTACCAAGATCATTTTCACTTGTTCCACTGGCAGATTTTTTTTTGCTTAATTCAAGATTTTTTTTGCATAATTCAAGATTTTTTTTTTTTGTTGCATAATTCAAGATATTTTTTGCTAATCAAAGCAAAAAAGTCTGCCAAAAATTACACTGAAGATATTAACAGTCAAGGGTGTTGAACTCGTTTTAGTTCAGGGGCCACATTCAGACCAATGTGATCTCAAGTAAAATAATAACATAATAACCCTTTAACAATAAAATGTGAACCTGAAAACTAAATACAATTTTAACAATATTCTGGCTGTTACTAAATACTTAGTACATTTGTAGATCCGACCGTAAGTTGTGTCAATCATAAACTAACACATAATATTGTCAAAATTGTTCTTATTTTAGTTCCAAATTCCAAACTTCAAAATTTTACCAATGTTATGCCTGTTATTAAATATTTGTGTAACAATGTGTGTAATACATTTGTACAAATGATAAGTTGAGGCATAATATTGTTAAAATTGCACTTATTTTTCTTAAGAATTTTAATTTTTTTCTGGTTACTCACATCTTTTTTGTGAAAGAATAGTTTGTTAATGTAAATATTTTCATAATTTAATGCTTTTTATTGCACTAAAATAAAGACAAAACTTAGAGTTGTCATTAATCATTCATTCATTCATTTTCTGAACCCACTTTATCCTCACTAGGGTCACGGGGGTCGCTTGGAGTCTATCCCAGCTACTTACGGGCGAAGGCGGGGTACACCCTGGACATTTCCCCAGTTCATCATAGGGCTGAGTTGTCATTATTTATAGATTATTATGCTATTTTTTTTTTTTTTTTAAACTTTTTATTTAAATTTTTGCACAATACAAAACAGAACAAAACATCTGAGATAAGACATAAATAAAAAAATAAATTACCCCACATAGTATTATTATTGTTTCAAATATTATACTACATCTGTAGATACATTGCCAAATATCGAAATATTCATATATTTGTATACATATGCACACATCTATATAAATACAAAACACTTCATGTCAGGGCTTATAAGAGCAATTTTCGTTAACAACCCAAAAAGTTTAATTATACAAATAGTCTTCAACCATGTGCCATCTCCGCTTAAAAAGATCCATTTTCATTTGTGATGATGCGGTCATTCTGTCCATAGTGTACACTTGTTTCAGTCTTTGTTTCCATTCTATTACCGTTGGTGATTTGACACTCTTCCAATTTACTGTTACTATTTTTTTAGCAATCAACAGTAAAATATGTAAAATATATCTCTGCTCTGCATTAAAATCATTGACCGGTATGACTCCAAGTAAATAGAACAAAACATTTGAAGGGACTTCTCTTTTTACAATTCTTTCAATTTCTTCTTTGATATTTTTCCAGTATATAAACAAGCTCGGACAGTCCCAAAATACGTGTGTATGGTCACCTGTTTTACCACAATTTCTCCAGCATAAAGCTGTAGATGGATCCTTGACACAATAAGATGTAACCAAAGGAGTATGAAAAAATCTGGTCTTGAGTTTCCAATCAAATTCCCTCCACTGCTGACTATTGATGCCTTTATGACTAATATTACATCATTTGTCCCACAGTTCGTCTTCTGTAACAGTATTTGATTCCAGTTCCCATTTTTCTTTGATATCATAGGTATTTTGAAAGGTGTGTGGTGAGAGTCTTTCATAGAGATGAGAGATATGTTTGCCCGCTAGAAATCTTCTTTCTGAAATAGCAATAAAATATTGTTCTACAGCATTTGGTGTTCTCCTAATTCTCTCATTCTCTTTATGATTTATAATATAAAGTCTGATTTGTAGGTATCTATAAAAATCTTTTGTGGGGAGATTAAACTGTTCTTGAAGTTGTGAAAAGGACTTTAGGTGTGTTTCTTCAAACAATTGATTGAGAATTTTTAGACCTTTAGCTGCCCAACCCTTAAACCCATAATCCCCAATCGAGGCTGGAAAGTCTGGATTACCTACTATGGGCATGGCTTGAGAGATCGATCCATTATCTTTCAGATTTTTTTTACCTCTGTCCAAACTTTTATCGACTGTTTTACCCATTCATTTCCAATCTTTAGTTTATTGACATGTTTTGGATCTATTATGCTACTATTTTAATGGTTTGGTATGCTTCACTTCAAATTGGGCTGAATGTGAGTTTGACACCTCTGCACTGTGGCATCATCATACAGTAGGTGTAGGGTTACTAACTTACCCTGGGACTGGTTTGATGCACATAGGTCCTGGTGGTCTCCCATGGCTCTCCTCCTCCTCTGGAGTACCAGCTTGAGCTCTGTCTCACATACATTTCTGCCCAATCCTCTTCTGGATGGTATTCTACGGGGATTTTGCCATTTGATGTTGTCCTGGTTGTGGTAGAAGGTTAATGAAGTTTTAAAAAAGTGGCTGATAAAAGCTTTGTGAAGACTGGAGGTAACAACACAGAGGATTTCCAGAACATTACCAGAACTCCTTTCAGTTCTAGGATTGCTGATTTTCTGTTTTCACTCCTCTGGTCCTGCAAAACAAAATTGGATTTTAAAAACAAAATTTTCAAGATTTCAGTCACTGAATAGGAACGCAGTAAACTACAGATAAATATAAGGATTACTGACCGTCCATGAACTATCATCATCCTGTGAAGTCACCAGAAGAAGAGACACACTGTTACTTTGAAGTTATAACGTAGTTCTCACATGTTAGAATGTTAATTATTACAAGCCTTTATTCACCAAATGAAGGTTCAGTTAAAAAAGACAGAATGGTATTTGACTCGGCTTTTACTCATCGACATTTTGAACCTGGTGAAAAATAAAGCATGAAACTTATCCAGCTAATGCTACCCCTGGCTCAGTGAAATCACCGACGACACTGTTAAACACCACCAAGTAATGGTAGATAGTTGATAAATGTGAACATGTGAGTTTAGTTTGATAAGAGTCAGTTCATCTTATTTTGACTTCATGTGATTATATAAAGAAATGAGCAAACACTGATCGTCAGCCACATAGAAGAGCAGCTGAAACACCATGTAATACAATTTAATTAAGCAGTGTTATGAAACATACTGGGTACTGTGCTAGAAAACGTAATAAAATAAGTTATCTATAGACACCAAAATTGGAATGCTGTATACACGTTTCTGCTGTAAAACTGAACATTATAGAATTTTATTTTCATTTCATTTCATTTATGCATTTGGCAGACACTTTCTTCCAAAGTAACTTACAGGGGAAAATTAACAATTAAGCTCTTTCTCTCTCTCGACTGTATTTGTAAAGCACTTTAAAAGAACTACAATGGGCCAAAGTGCTTTACAGCAGAATAAATAAAAACCAAAATAAAAGAATAAAATACCAGAATAGATTAAAGACATAAAAACAGGTGTACAACAATTAAGAACAGTGTCGTACAGAAGAATAAAAAAGCTAAATAATAGAAAAAAATACAAGAATAGATTAAAAAGACAGCTGTACAATTATAAACAATAAAAATATGAACCAATACCAAATACCAAATAAAACAGAATAAAAATAATAATACATTCAAACATGGAATGTTTGAAAGTGTTTAGAAGTTCACTGTGTAACGTTCATGTTCACATACTTAGGTGACATTTAAATAATAACAATAATGATGGATTAGATTTATAATGCACTTTTCTATGAACGCATACTCAAAGCGCGTACAGCCTTGAATGGCATTAACCCTTTCATGCATGAATTATGTGAACCTTAGTCAAGATATCGAAGTGTTTTTATTCCTCTTTAGACATAAAAAAAAAACAATGTGATTGATTTTTTTTTACTAAAAGTTACAAAAATATCCACTCAGCTGGACACCATGTATTTAATTTTTGAAGCAAAGAAACATGTATTTAAAACCTAATATCAGAAAAAGATATGGAAAACTATGCAATAAAAATATTTTTCATGCTGCTAATCAGATGTTTTCTCAAATTTGAACATACTCTAATACTAGTTATTATTCAGTTCATGGAGATAATATGGAAAAAAAACCCCAAACTTTTTGTTTAAAAAATACCTGTTAATTACAGTCTAATAACAATTAGCAATTGATTTACACTAAAACATGTCACTGCCGATCAAGAACAGCAAAGTTACAGTAACAGTATGAATTACACTGTATGAGATGATGCATAAGCGTCCACTTTGTTGGCTGATATGGAACTAAAACAACAAAACCCATGAATATATGAGAACAGCTGGAGAATAGCTGTCCACTGTAGTGACCACTATGTATGAAAGGGTTAAACAGTGTTGCAAAATGTTGCATCTGTAGAGGGACGGCAAAAAAACAAAATGTCTAAGGAGTCAGCTTCAGGAAAAACATCCTCTGCAAAGAAGTCAGGTAGAAAAGGAGTTAATGTCAACACATAACCAGCACCCAGCACTGACTCCAACACAAGCTACACATAAATACAAAAGCACAAGCACTTCCACACTGGGTCCATTTTTCCCCCTTATTTTTTAGACCCACAGGTGACCATTTGGTAAAAATAATAATGAACCTACCTGTGGTCTGACAGTTGGCCTCAGTACGATGCCTTTTCTTATTCTCTCCATCATTTCATTCACTGCGTTTGACTTCACGTCCAAAAAAGATGCAGAGGCTAAAACAATGAAAACAGATTCAAGTATTAGAATCACATCAGGTTTGGAGAGCGTTCTTGGCGTTACGGTTCTGAACAGAAAAAGGTCAGCATTGAAACAACATAGAGCTGAGAGAGAGAGAAAAAATTATTAGACCATCAAAAGTCATCAAAAACAATGGTTATGCAATCCAGTACTAACTCCTGTGTGTATCATGTGACTAAAACAGACAGAAAAGAAAACATGGAATGCCTAAAAGCACTGTTTTTGACAGTAGAGTGCCATAGATACTGATGTAAGAACTGAAGTGATTTTGATTATTATCAAGAAAACATGGAAAATGGATAGATATCAGCTGTGAAATTAAACTACTATGAGCTATTTTTGTTGTTATCATTATATTTGTCCAAACAAATGTACCTTTAGTTGTACCAGGCACTGAAATGAACAAAAAATTGAAGAAAATAAGGGTGGTCAAATAATTTTTTCCACAACTGTATACACGTTGATGGTGATTTTAGTTGAGTTAGGATTGTTGTGATAAACTGAATGTGCAGAATGTGAAGATTAAGACTTACTCGACTTAGTCTTTGGATCATCTTTACAGGGATTCTCTTTCCTCCTTTGCCTAAAAAATTAAAGAGAAATAAAAGAAATATCAGCACATAACATTTCATTCAACAACATTATGTTACATTAATTAACCCTTTCATGCATACTGGTCACTACAGTGGACAGCTATTCTACAGCTGTTCTCCTGTATATTCGTGGATTTTGTTGTTCTTTTCTTTTCTTTTCTTTTTTTTTTTTTTTTACACATATCTTTATTAATGTTTTAAGACACTACATATCTTTTCTGACATGAATTGGTAACATTATGTAGATCTCTCCTGAGCATAAACCCCTAGAATCACAAGCCCTCCCCATAGTTTTTACACAGTTTATCAGTAAATTCATGTTTCTGTGCGTCAAAAATTAAATGTGTGGTGTCCAGCTGAGTGGACATTTTTGTAGCTTCATAAGAATTTTTTTTGTCATTATTATTATTATTATTATTATTATTATTTTTAAATTCTTTTTTATTTATTTTTCAGAAGAAATTTTTCAATCGCATTGCTTTTTTCATGCCTAAAGAGGAATAAAAACACTCAGGAAAAAAATTTGATTAAGGTTTTCATAATTCGTGCATGAAAGGGTTAATATATATATAGGTGAAGGTGTATATAGTTAAGGGCCTTGCCCACAGACACCAGCTACTGGTTGACAGGGTGATCGCACGAGACTGCAAGACCAGGTCCACCAACCTGCACACTGCCTGGACTGACTACAAGAAAGCCTATGACTCAATGTTACACAGATACTGGTGTGTCTTAAGCGGCATAACACCAACAGGACACTAAGAGCCTTCAATGAGAACTCGTTGAGGCTATGGAAGACAAAGCCAGGTGTGTCGGTGAGCATCAAATATGGCTTATACCATGGAGATGCGGTATACCCCCTTCTGTTCTGCATGGGCCTAAACCCCCTCAGCCAGATCATCACCAAGAGAGGCTTTGGGTATCGAAGTGGAACAACCATCAGCCACCTCCACTACATGGATGACATCAAGCTGTACGCCAAGAATGAGCCTGACATCGACTCCATGATCTACAGCAAAGACATCAGGATGTCACTTGGACCAGACGAAGGTGGGTGGATGGTATCTAGAAGAGGAAAGGTGGTCACAACTGAAGGAGCTGAACTACCTGAAGGGAACATTACAGATGTGCAGGATAGTTGCAAATTCCTGGGGATCCCACAGGCAAATGGTAATCATGAAGAGGCAGTTTGGAGGTCAGCCACAGCCAAGTACCTACAGAGGGTAAGGCAGGTCCTGAAAAGTCCGCTGAACGGCAAAAACAAGATCCAGTCCATTTACTCCTATGCCCTGCCAGTAATCAGATAACCCGCTGGCATAATACCCTGGCCACTGGAAGAGATGCCAAACATCAGTATCAAGATCCTCAAGCCCAGCATCCTGAGGCTGTACATGAAGCGAAACGAGGGAGGTCAAGGACTAGGACTAGTAAGTGTCTGGGCTACTGTCCAGGAGGAAACAACAAGCCTCCAGAAATATATCAAGAAGATGGCCCCCAATGACCAACTGCTAAGTGAATGCCTCAGGCAACAGAAGCCCAGTAAGAAGGAGGAGTTAGAGGGGCTATCATGGAAGGACAAGCCCCTGCATGGCATGTACCACCGGCAAAATGAAGAGGTGGTTGACATCTGATATTAGTGGCGGGAAAAGGCTGGGCTGAAAGACAGGACAGAGGCACTACTCAAGGCTGCGCAAGAACAGGCCCTGAACACCAGAGCAATAGAGGCCAGGGTCTACCACACCAGACAAGACCCCAGGTGTGGGCTGTGTAGAGAAGCCCCTGAGACAGTCCAGCACATCACAGCAGGGTGTAAGACTCTGGTAGGTGCAGAACCAGGTAGCGGGCATAGTGTACAGGAGCATCTGTACCAAGTATGGACGGGAGGTCCCAGGGTCAGTGTGAAGCTGGGGCACCGCTAGCAATTGTGGGCCCCATGAAAGGTAAATATTGTGGGCCTTCATAAAATAAAATTGAGTATCTTGTCAATTTGTCGGGGTGGGGGGTCCATGGTGTGGTCCATAACTAACGTAACTAATGCTGGTGTGAAGTAAACGTGAAACTTAATATTCTTTCAACGTCCAACTCCCGGCTTCTATGCCTCAATTATACAGCAGATCTTACACAAAATTGACACAACTTCTTACCTGTATCCACTCGACCCCCTCCACAGCTCTATGGGCCCCCCATTTGTCACATTTACCCCCCCTTTACAGTGCTCCAGGTGAGAACAAATGAGTCAAGATCCTGTGGGACTTCCAGATCCAGACATAGTGGTGGTCCATAAACAGCATAAGACAGTGGTAGTCATAGATGTAGCAGCATCAGAAAGAAAGAACACGAGAAGCTCGAGAACTACCAAGGGCTGAAAGAGGACTTAAAGAACATGTGGGGTGTGAAGGCGACAGTGGTGCCAACAGTAATCAGGGAACTGGGGGCAGTAACCCCTGAGGTGGGTGGATGGATCCAGCAGAAACCAGGAACAACATCTGAGATCTGTCTAAGCAAGCACAGTCCTTGGAACAGCTAAGATCCTGAGCAGAACCCTCAGGCTTCCAGGACTGAAGAAGACACAATACTACCCAGGTGGCAAGAACACAGTGTTTTCCCACGCATTCAGACTCATTCTGAAAGCAGGAAATGAAAACCTACAGTTACCTTCATATGAGGCCTGTGAACAGTCTATTTAAACCAACATGTGAAACTAAATGATATGGTTTATTTTTTCAGTCTAAGAGGAAGCTCTGGTTTTCTTAAAACATACTTGATGAGAATTGTGGGAGGAGGAAGAGGAGGAGGAGGAGGTGGAGGAGGGGGAGGTGGAGGAGATGGAGGAGGAGCAGCAGCAGCAGTAGTAGGTTTCTCTTCTCCTGGTTCTTCAGTGCTCTCTTCCTTCTTCGTTGTATCATGTAACTCCTTCACTACAATGAAACAGACAAAACACACCTTTAATTATGATCTATTTCCTCATGCCAGTTTGGACATGGTCCAACTTGTAGATGTCCTAAGTATCAGTTCACTTTTCCACTGGTCCATTTAATTTACTAATCATGTAGACGTTCATAAAGGGTCAGAGTAAAGTTGAGGATTATTATATCAATATTAGAGAAAACTGGAGAAAAAGTGATTTTTTCTACAAAATCTATCATTAACTGAACATAAACCTAGTGTGTCCATCCACTGTCATTGATCCAACTCCATGGGTTGTACTGGTGAATCAATGTTGTAGAAGATGACGGTGTTTCCATGGTAACTACGGAGCCTCTGAACTTACAAATGGGTCATATCTGATGACCGTGAAAAGACGACAAACTGTATTTTACACCAATTATTTACATGTATTGATAGAATTAGTGGATCAGGGGTTATTAAACATTTTAGATCAGTAGATTGTTTCAGGGGCGACACAGTGGTGCAGTGGTTAGCACTCGTGCCTCACAGCAAGGTTAGATTCCAACACCAGTTGACGGGACCTTTCTGTGTGGAGTTTGCATGTTCTCCCTGTGTTTGCGTGGGTTCTCTCCAGGTACTCCGGCTTCCTCCCACCATCCAAAGACATGCACTGATAGGCTAATTGGTTAATCTAAATTGCCCATAGGTGTGAATGTGAGAGTGATTATTTGTCTGTATATGTCAACCCTGCAATGAACTGGCGAAATGTCCAGGGTGTACCCCGCCTTCACCCGTAAGTAGCTGGGATAGGCTCCAAGCGACCCCCGTGACCCTAGTGAGGATAAAGCGGGTTCAGATAATGAATGAATGAAAGATTGTTTCAGTTGACGGTGGCTGTTTGGGTCTGTATGGGTTAAGTTCAGTAAATACCAGATACTTAAACACTTTAACTTGAGTAACATTTCAGTTGGTGATGAACTTCTACCTAATGCAGTGTTTCCACTACGTGGCACTGGCTTGGCTCGACTCGCCTCGACTCAGCCTTGTTGCGTTTCCATTATGAAAAAAGGCCTGGAATCTGGTACCCGGTACTATTTTTTTGGTATCACCTCCGCCGAGGTTCCAAGACTGGGGAACATACACTAAAACATGACGTATAAACACTGCAGACCACTGATTGGTCAGAGAGTCGTCTCTGTGACTCATTGTTTTACAAAAAACAGATGCGGAAGTTTACAGTAAATATAGCGCTTATCCACATGATGACAGCCCGCAAAACTACACCATTCAGTCAGGAGATTCAGTCTTTGGTGGCCGACGCTAAAATTCACCATGAGCTTGACGAGACAACACACAACAAGCGAGTTTATCAGCAACTCTCTGAACAGACGACATGGAAGTAATGCACCGCATTGCTATGACGTCCAGATTCTGTAAAGTCAGTAGTATCCTGTAATGGAAACGGTCTCCAGGAATAGGACTGGTATCCGAGTCGAGTCGAGCCGAGTCAAGTAGAGCCGGTTCCACGTAGTGGAAATTAGTCATTTTTTGGTAGGGTACCTTTACCTGGGGTGCCGATAAGGCGGGGGGTAAACATGACAAATTCATGGGGCCCAGCATTTGTAGGGGGCCCATAGCGCAGTGGAGGGGGTCCAGTGGATACAGGTTAGAAATTGTGAAAATTTCATGTAAGATCCGCTGGATAAGACAGGGAGTTGGACGATGAAAGCGTGTTAAGTTTCAGTTTTGTTTTCATGCCCCTTACCCCCACCCCCAGGCTCCGACAGATCAACAAGATACAGAATTTTATGAAAGGGCCCACAACGTTTACCTTTCATGGGGTCCATAATTGGTAGTATTGCGCCCCTGACTTCTACTCAAGTGTGACTTTCTTGTACTTTATCCAGCACAGCTTCATTCAGACCCTGATGGGAGGACTATTTTAAATATTATTGTCTCCTTTAGCTGTTACCATCCTCCTGGAGCTGTGTGATTTTACTGTTGGCCTCAGACAGTTGAGTTTCCAACCGCTTCCTGTCTTCCTCACTCCTCTGCAGCTGTTCTCTCAGGTTTTGCAGCTCAGTGTTTTCTATCACCATCTGACTGTTTTTGACCTGAACACATGAATATGATAATGAGATGGGATGTCACATGAGATATGTTCTTCTTTGTCTTTTTTCTTTAAAGGTGCGGGAGACTTTCGTGACCAATTTTTCATCAAATCTGTAAAACCTCAGTCACAGCCTAAGTATCACGAATCTGTAAGTCTGTCTGTGATTACTCACCTGAATCTCTTGCATCACAGTGAACAATTTCAAAGTGCCATCCACCATAAACCATGTGTTTACAAACCGAGCCGGGAGGTCACTCGGGCGTCTTTGGAATTTTGTCAGGACGTGCATTGTGGGAAAGGGAGGTTCGCACAGCCACCTAACAGCAGCAGCGCAACCATATGATGCATGGATGAAACAAACACGATGCAGAAACGGCTGAAACGCAGAAAAGGCTAGAGGAATATGCATAGAGGGAAGGGAGCTCCTGCCATTTCCGTGTTGTGTCTGTTCCAGCTGCCGCTGTCAGGTGGCTGTGCGAGCCTTTGCTTCCCACAATGTACGTTGTGACAAAATTCCAAAGATGCCCGAGTGACCTCCCGGCTCTTTTTGTAAACAAATGGTTTGTTTATAGTGGATGGCACTTCAAAACTGCTCACTGTAATGCAAGAGATTCAGGTAAGTAATCACAGAAAGACTAATGGATTCGTGATACTTATGCTATGACTGAGGTTTTACAGATTTGATGAAAAATTGGTCATGAAAGTCTCCTGCACCTTTAAATCTCCATCCACACCTGGTCGTGGTAGTAGGCCTGTATGTCACACAGGGCTGTCCTGACGTTGGAGATCTGCTCCAGTGCCTGCTGTAGCTGCAGACTGGTTTCTGTGTTCTGCCGCTGGGCCTCCTTCTGCTGCAGCAGCATCTGACAACACAAACCAACACTCCAATTAACCCTTTAACCCCTGAGACATTTATCCAGGTAAAGGTGCTGCTGTGAATTAGCGTCGATTTCAGGTTCATAAAAGCTGCTGTGAGTATGTGCTTGGGTTCCTTTTCTTCAGTGGTTTTGATTTACTGTGTGTTTTAGGGTCAAAACAGGTGGAATAACAGAAAAAGACAAAGGGAGGAATGGAAGTTTGACAGGTTTGTACTAAATAAGGCACTCAGAATGTACATCAGTAAGAGATGTAGGATGTTGAACATGAACTGTGAACTGGAACACACTGAACGACAACAATTATGTGAATTTTGGCCCAGTAGTTTTTGTTTTGAGGCTCTTTTTTTCTAAATCAGTCCAACTGCTTTTTGACACCTGGTTGAACTCCAAAAAGGAGTTGCATGTTCAAAACTCAGTTAAAAGACAGCAAAAATAAATAAATAAATAAATAAAGGAAAATCATGACAACACTGCAAACAACAGTAAAAACAAAAACGACACAGAAAACGGAGGAGAAAAAAAAGAAGCCCTAACCATCTATTTTTTTCATTATTATTTTATTACATTATTAGGGCTGTCAAAATGAATGCATTTACTCGGATTAATCCATCATCATGATTAATCTGATTAAGAATTTTACCCAATTAACCCGTCTGCAGCACAGAATGACTCTGAACATCTCTGCCAACACATTTCGGTCAGTTTGTCCGAGTAGAGTTAATGTCGCACATGAACAAATGGTCAGCTGATCCGGTAGTGACAGGCAGCAGAACCAAAAACATAAAGATGGAAGACAATAAACAGCACGTTGGTCCTCTGGATGGAAGTATGAGGACAAAAAAACAAGACGGAACAGTTGTTTACAGTTTTGTTTCAAGTTGTTTTGTTGAAGCTGTTGAAGGTGTTTAATAAACATGTTAAGTGCAAATATATTCCCTTCTTTAGTAGTAGTAATAATTTATTCGTCCATTTAACAGAACATAATATATACATAGATACAGTTTGGATTTCTATATTAAACATGGACAAAAAGGTGTAGGCTGAAGCAACAGCTTATTTAGGTCTTCCCTATTTACAAAAAGGAAAGTTGCAGAAACACAACAAGATAACAAGATGGTGCAGTTTTAAACAACAATAGAAATAAACAAATAATATAATCTATGCAAAATCTTAGACTTAAACTGATAATTGGCTTACTTTATCCTAACATTTTGTATTTATTGAATACCTTAGTTGTAAACATCTCTTCTTCTTTCTTGAGTCTGTTTACTCATGCAATACGAGATGCAATTAATATAGATGAAAAATAAATTATTACCTCCACCAGGAGGTATTGTGATCGCTTGGCTTTGTGTGTGTCTGCGTGTTTGTTTGTTTGCGTGTTTGTTTGTTAGCAGGATAACTCAAAAAGTTATGGACTGATTTTCAGGAAATTTTCAGGAAATGTTGATACTGGCACAAAGAAGAAATTATTAAATTTTGGTGGTGATTTTGGGGGGAATCTGTCTTGGCGGAGATCTGTACTCTGAGTGCTTTTCTTGTATTTAATTGTGATTAATCTAAATTAATCCACAGCAACCCTGTGATTAATCTGATTAAAAATTGGAATAGTTTGACAGCATTGAAAATTATACATTAACATAAACATGTACTTAGACGTAAAGAGCCACACAAACACAATACAAAAAAACAAATTACACAAACTTACAAACCTACTGAACGAGGAAAAATTATATTAAAAAAAAAAGGAAAAAACAACAACAAAATAAATAATATAAGTAACTTCTCTTTACAATGCTCGGGGCTGATCGAGAGTTAATATAATACATACTAAAGACAAATTTCTCCATCTAGAGGACATATCAGACAGCAGGACACTCTTGATGACAGTGGAGAAAAAAGGATTCCATTCTTGATAAAACAAATTAATTTGTCCACAAACTGAAAACTTAATCTTTTCCAACTTTAAAAAGAAAATAAACCAAACCATTTATTTTTATAGTGAGTCAGTCTTACTCACTGCTCTGTGTTTTAACCCCTCTTCCACTGGTGGTGGGGGGTGCACTGAGCATGCTCGGATGTCTATGGAAAACGCAAGATCTATTCTATCAACATGTTTGGATTTTTTTCTTATTGCACAAACAGTTGAATTTTTCTGAATATTTTTAATAAATCATACATTCAGAACGCTCACCACAGACACAACAGGGGCTAAAGGGTTAAAGACAGACTCACCTTCTGACATTTAAATCAGCCTTTTATGATTATCTGCTGCCGTGAAAATGGAAAAGAAATCCATGAGTGACAATATGCCACAATTACAGGCAAAATCAAATACGATCTAAAAGGCTGGATGTTCATTTTGCCCCCCAGGAGGTTGTCACAATGTAGATAAAGTGTTTTCCAAGCAAGGTTTCACTGAACAATGCCTTGGCATCACTCACTGACTCTGCTGGAGAATGGGAACAATGCAAACAGGATGTTTTAGCTGGGAGACAAACGATAATGACCCTCACATTATGATAACTGTCTATTAGGCAAAATGGAAGATGCCACATGCTTCAGTTCACTGGTAAAATCAGATCCAGGCTCACGGTCTGACACATCAATACATAAGCAGAAGGTAATAACTGCACTCCTTAAATTATGATGAATGCTCTAAACAAACTGTTATGTCCTTTTTCATGAACTTTCAAGTTAATTTGTCAGAACTGTTCTTTAACACATTTCTTTACACCACCTCACTTCTTGGATTAGGTCAAGAATGTACGAATACCATCAACACATCAACAAATATATAGAATTATGCAGCATGACAGCAAATTAGAATATGTCGTATATGTATGTATTTGTGGATGGTCTGAACTCAAATCTATCTGGGAGAGAGTTTGAAGCAATGTTTTATAGAACATCAAGCATTTATGAAGAAGAACCATGACAGATGTTGGATATAGAGTAAGTGTTTTAAGACTGTTTTTTTTTTTTTAGTTTAATTTATTTTGAATATACAACAAGACAAAGAAATCTTACTTAGTCCTCAGGTATGTGTGTGTGTGTGTGTGTGTGTGTGTGTGTGTGTGTGTGTGTATATATATATATATGTGTGTGTGTGTGTGTGTGTGTGTGTGTGGTTGTGCACATTCGAAAAGGAGTGTGAGGAAGTATAACTTATTTCATTCCACCCCTTCTCCATACAACAGTCTATCCTTTAGCTTCCTATCAGCAGAATATATGAAAAGTCAAGTCCCTTAGATCTTTTGTAAGTAATTAACGGCTCTTATCATCCTCACATACACATACAAACACATCCATATTGACATACCAGAAAAATAAATAATAAATAAGTACATACATACATACATAAGTCCTTGAAGGCAACACAACACAACCATTATAACAGGCTGCCTAAGCGTATTTATGTTTTCTTTGCAGTAAATGTGTCAGAAAATGTCTTTTGTGCCAATTCTTTTGCATCTTTCTTCTCAGGAAGAACTTAACTGTCAATATCTGGCCATTAATTATCATTATTATAAATAATAAATGCTTGAAACAGTACGTTTTAGTAAACAAAGAAAAAAAACAGACTTGAAATTTTTAGTATATATATTAGCAGAAACAACTATCCATAATGAAACTTTTTGAGATTGAAGACTGAAGAAACTTTCAATTATTTTACGTCTGTTCAAACATGCTTTTTGCTCTTGAACATTCAGTATCCATATTATGGCGTCATATTTTTTGTTATTTCCAGGTTGTTGTTTTTTTAGCCTGTGTGAAAGTCTCTGAAACATGTTCCTTTCTACTAAAGTAGAGTCATAAAGTGTTATATAGTGTCGGAAAGCTCAGGATTTCAGCTTTCAGATGACATTTGAATTCTGTGGATAGTGCAAACGGTTCAGGAGCTACAATAATGTGAATGCTGTAAAGTGCAAAATGCAGCGCCAGAGAGATTGCAGTTGTTAAAGGGTTAAACAGTGTGTTGAAGTTCATCCACAACTCAGTCCTTTAATTTTTGCCCTAATATACAGAATAAAAAGGAATTTGGGATGTTCTTCACCAGCTGTTTTTTTTTTCTTTATGTTTCAAAATGAGTGATCTGTGGATTTTTTTTTCTTCCAATCCAATCAATTCAATTCACTTTTTTTATATAGCACATTTGAACAGGAACGTTTCCAAAGTGCTGCACATTTAAAAAAAACAAAAACAATAAAACAATTAAAAGAAATACCCTAAAAACAATAAATAAGTACATCAAACTCTTTTCGACTCAATTGAAATGGCATTTGTAAACTGCAAATACTTCGAACCAGACATTTTTGAGAACAAGTCTGCGATCAGAGAACAGAAAGTGTGACCGGATGACTTTCATTTCCGTGTTTTTACTGTACGCCGGGGTGTCGCACATGTGAGCATCTCTATCACAAACATGCAGAGTGAGACTCGGCAAATTACACCGCTCTAATCTGCGCTCTCCCTTCAGCGCCCAGCCATTTTCACACAGCAATTAGCACAATTATTTCATACATAGACACACAGCTGCACAAAAAAAAGGTTCAAATTGTTTCCTGTTTGGGGCCCTGCATCATTATACCACCATGCATCACAGAGGAGAGGTGTGAATGGCTGCTGTTTTCAAAACACATGAAAACAGACAAATAGTAGTGCATACAAGAGGCATTCAGAGCAGGGGGGTCTTTTACCATGAATTGAGAGTAAAGGGGCTGAATTGTGTGAACAGTTGGGGGTCCTTTTCACAGGTAAGGACCCCTGCAAAGCGACCCATTGTACGGCTGTCCGGTAAATGGAGGACGCCACGCACAAAAGCCACAATTGCTATATGCTCGGCAAAACATAAAGGTGTCAGGCAAAGACAGGTTGTGCTTAAAGAGCTCTATTCTCCTTGGGCTGCAGAGATGACCACTAATTACAAGGAGTGGGAGGGGCTAAATGGGAAGGGAGCCATTTTATGAAAGGAAAGGCCTTCATTATAGGAGCAGCTGGGCAGCAAACACTGCTGTATGTGTGTGTGTGTGTGTGTGTGTGTGTGTGTGTGTGTGTGTGTGTGTTTGGGTATGGGAGTGAATTGATGTTTTTTCTTGTTTGTGTTGTTGCGTCTCTTTAGTCTTTTGTCTTATGTGCAGAGGTGGGAAGTAACACCGTGCAAATACTTTGTTACTGTACTTGAGTAATGACACATTTTTCCTTTTACCCCCTACATTTGGACAGTCGAGCATATTTCCCACCTGTCGTATCATTTTTTCAGCATTTTTTTTATTAGTGCTTTTCATAGTACATATTTTTCACCTGTGGTATGGTTAGCATTTTCTATGTTTCTTTTTCTTTTTTTTTTTTTTTTAATTATTAGTGCTTTACATAGTACATATTTTTCACCTGTGGTATAGTTAGCTTTTTCTGTTTCATTTTGTTTTTTGTTTTTTGTTTTTATTACTAGTGCTTTACATAGTACATATTTCCCACCTGTTGTATAGTTTTTTCAGCATTTTTTTATTAGTACTTTACATAGTACATATTTTTCACCTGTGGTATAGTTAGCTTTTTCTATGTTTCTTTTTTTTTTAATTATTAGTGCTTTACATAGTACATATTTCCCACCTGTCGTATAGTTTTTTCAGCATTTTTTTTATTAGTACTTTATATAGTACATATTTCCCACCTGTCATATAGTTTTTTCAGCATTTTTATTAGTACTTTTCATAGTACATATTTTTCACCTGTGGTATGGTTAGCATTTTCTATGTTTCTTTTTTTTTTTTTTTTTAATTATTAGTACTTTTCATAGTACATATTTTTCACCTGTGGTATAGTTAGCTTTTTCTGTTTCATTTTGTTTTTTGTTTTTTGTTTTTATTACTAGTGCTTTATATACTACATATTTCCCACCTGTCGTATAGTCTTTTCAGCGTTTTTTTATTAGTACTTTACATGGTACATATTTTTCACCTGTGGTATAGTTAGCATTTTCTATGTTTCTTTTTTTTTTTTTTTTTTATTAGTGCTTTACATAGTACATATTTCCCACCTGTCGTATAGTTTTTTCAGCGTTTTTTTATTTATTAGTACTTTACATGATACATATTTTTCACCTGTGGTATGGTTAGCATTTTCTATGTTTCTTTTTTTTTTTATTTTTTTTATTTATTTTTTAATTATTAGTGCTTTACATAGTACATATTTCCCACCTGTCGTATAGTTTTTTCAGCATTTTTTTTATTAGTACTTTATATAGTACATATTTCCCACCTGTCATATAGTTTTTTCAGCATTTTTATTAGTACTTTTCATAGTACATATTTTTCACCTGTGGTATGGTTAGCATTTTCTATGTTTCTTTCTTTTTTTTTTTTTTTAAATTATTAGTGCTTTACATAGTACATATTTTTCACCTGTGGTATAGTTAGCTTTTTCTGTTTCATTTTGTTTTTTGTTTTTATTACTAGTGCTTTACATAGTACATATTTCCCACCTGTCGTATAGTTTTTTCAGCATTTTTTTATTAGTACTTTTCATAGTACATATTTTTCACCTGTGGTATGGTTAGCATTTTCTATGTTTCTTTTTTTTTTTTTTTTTTTTGATTATCAGTACTTTACCTAGTACATATTTCCCACCTGTCGTATAGTCTTTTCAGCGTTTTTTTATTAGTACTTTACATAGTACATATTTTTCACCTGTGGTATAGTTAGCATTTTTTATGTTTCTTTTTTTTTTTTTTTTTTTTTTTTTTTTTATTAGTGCTTTACATAGTACATATTTCCCACCTGTCGTATAGTTTTTTCAGCATTTTTTATTAGTACTTTTCATAGTACATATTTTTCACCTGTGGTATAGTTAGCTTTATGTATATTTCAGTTTATTTTCTTAGTACTTTACATAGTATATATTTCTTGCCTGCTTTTGTATATTTCAGTGTTTTTTAGTAGTACTTTTCATGGTACATATTTTTCACCTGTGGTATAGTTAGCTTTTTCTATGTTTCAGTGTTTTTTTTTTTATTAGTGCTTTACATAGTACATATTTCCCACCTGTCATATAGTTTTTTCAGCATTTTTTTACGTTTTGTACTTTTTAGTCTGTCTTCACTCTTGCATCTGTACTTTTCGGTCTGTCTTCACTCTTGCGTCAGTACTTTTCAGTCTGTCTTCACTCTTGCATCTGTACTTTTCGGTCTGTCTTCACTCTTGCGTCAGTACTTTTCAGTCTGTCTTCACTCTTGCGTCTGTACTTTTCGGTCTGTCTTCACTCTTGCGTCTGTACTTTTCGGTCTGTCTTCACGCTTGTGTCTGTACTTTTCAGTCTGTCTTCACTCTTGCGTCAGTACTTTTCGGTCTGTTTTCACCCTTTGCGTCTGTACTTTTCAGTCTGTCTTCACCCTTTGCGTCTGTACTTTTCGGTCTGTCTTCACTCTTGCGTCTGTACTTTTCAGTCTGTCTTCACTCTTGCGTCTGTACTTTTCGGTGTGTCTTCACCCTTTGCGTCTGTACTTTTTGGTCTGTCTTCACTCTTGCGTCAGTACTTTTCAGTCTGTCTTCACTCTTGCGTCAGTACTTTTCAGTGTGTCTTCACTCTTGCGTCAGTACTTTTCAGTCTGTCTTCACTCTTGCGTCTGTACTTTTCGGTCTGTCTTCACTCTTGCGTCTGTACTTTTCAGTCTGTCTTCACCCTTGCGTCTGTACTTTTCAGTCTGTCTTCACTCTTGCATCTGTACTTTTCAGTCTGTCTTCACTCTTGCGTCAGTACTTTTCAGTCTGTCTTCACTCTTGCGTCAGTACTTTTCAGTCTGTCTTCACTCTTGCGTCAATACTTTTCAGTCTGTCTTCACTCTTGCGTCAATACTTTTCGGTCTGTCTTCACTCTTGCGTCAGTACTTTTCGGTCTGTCTTCACTCTTGCGTCTGTACTTTTTGGCCTGTCTTCACTCTTGCGTCTGTACTTTTCGGTCTGTCTTCACTCTTGCGTCAGTACTTTTCAATCTGTCTTCACCCTTGCATCTGTACTTTTCGGTCTGTCTTCACCCTTTGCGTCTGTACTTTTTGGTCTGTCTTCACCCTTTGCGTCTGTACTTTTCGGTCTGTCTTCACTCTTGCGTCTGTACTTTTCAGTCTGTCTTCACCCTTGCGTCTGTACTTTTCGGTCTGTCTTCACCCTTTGCGTCTGTACTTTTTGGTCTGTCTTCACTCTTGCGTCAGTACTTTTCAGTCTGTCTTCACTCTTGCGTCAGTACTTTTCAGTCTGTCTTCACTCTTGCATCTGTACTTTTTGGTCTGTCTTCACTCTTGCGTCAGTACTTTTCAGTCTGTCTTCACTCTTGCGTCTGTACTTTTCAGTCTGTCCTCACCCTTGCGTCTGTACTTTTCGGTCTGTCTTCACTCTTGCGTCTGTACTTTTCAGTCTGTCTTCACCCTTGCGTCTGTACTTTTCAGTCTGTCTTCACTCTTGCGTCAGTACTTTTCAGTCTGTCTTCACTCTTGCGTCAATACTTTTCAGTCTGTCTTCACTCTTGCGTCAGTACTTTTCGTCTTCACTCTTGCGTCTGTACTTTTCGGTCTGTCTTCACTCTTGCGTCAGTACTTTTTGGTCTGTCTTCACTCTTGCGTCAGTACTTTTCAGTCTGTCTTCACTCTTGCGTCAATACTTTTCAGTCTGTCTTCACTCTTGCGTCAATACTTTTCGGTCTGTCTTCACTCTTGCGTCTGTACTTTTTGGCCTGTCTTCACTCTTGCGTCTGTACTTTTCGGTCTGTCTTCACTCTTGCGTCAGTACTTTTCAATCTGTCTTAACCCTTGCATCTGTACTTTTCGGTCTGTCTTCACTCTTGCGTCAGTACTTTTCGGTCTGTCTTCACTCTTGCGTCAATACTTTTCAGTCTGTCTTCACTCTTGCGTCTGTACTTTTCGGTCTTTCTTCACCCTTTGCGTCTGTACTTTTTGGTCTGTCTTCACCCTTTGCGTCTGTACTTTTCGGTCTGTCTTCACTCTTGCATCTGTACTTTTCGGTCTGTCTTCACCCTCGCGTCTGTACTTTTCGGTCTGTCTTCACTCTTGCGTCTGTACTTTTCGGTCTGTCTTCACTCTTGCGTCAGTACTTTTCGGTCTGTCTTCACCCTTGCGTCTGTACTTTTCGGTCTGTCTTCACTCTTGCGTCAGTACTTTTCGGTCTGTCTTCACCCTTGCGTCTGTACTTTTCGGTCTGTCTTCACTCTTGCGTCTGTACTTTTCAGTCTGTCTTCACTCTTGCGTCTGTACTTTTCGGTGTGTCTTCACTCTTGCGTCTGTACTTTTCAGTCTCTCTTCACTCTTGCGTCTGTACTTTTCGGTGTGTCTTCACTCTTGCGTCTGTACTTTTCAGTCTGTCTTCACTCTTGCGTCTGTACTTTTCGGTCTGTCTTCACCCTTGCGTCTGTACTTTTCAGTCTGTCTTCACCCTTGCGTCTGTACTTTTCAGTCTGTCTTCACTCTTGCGTCAGTACTTTTCAGTCTGTCTTCACTCTTGCGTCTGTACTTTTCAGTCTGTCTTCACCCTTGCGTCTGTACTTTTCGGTCTGTCTTCACTCTTGCGTCTGTACTTTTCAGTCTGTCTTCACCCTTGCGTCTGTACTTTTCAGTCTGTCTTCACTCTTGCGTCTGTACTTTTCAGTCTGTCTTCACCCTTGCGTCTGTACTTTTCAGTCTGTCTTCACTCTTGCGTCAGTACTTTTCAGTCTGTCTTCACTCTTGCGTCTGTACTTTTCAGTCTGTCTTCACCCTTGCGTCTGTACTTTTCGGTCTGTCTTCACTCTTGCGTCAATACTTTTCGGTCTGTCTTCACTCTTGCATCTGTACTTTTCGGTCTGTCTTCACCCTCGCGTCTGTACTTTTCGGTCTGTCTTCACTCTTGCGTCTGTACTTTTCGGTCTGTCTTCACTCTTGCGTCAGTACTTTTCGGTCTGTCTTCACCCTTGCGTCTGTACTTTTCGGTCTGTCTTCACTCTTGCGTCAGTACTTTTCGGTCTGTCTTCACCCTTGCGTCTGTACTTTTCGGTCTGTCTTCACTCTTGCGTCTGTACTTTTCAGTCTGTCTTCACTCTTGCGTCTGTACTTTTCGGTGTGTCTTCACTCTTGCGTCTGTACTTTTCAGTCTCTCTTCACTCTTGCGTCTGTACTTTTCGGTGTGTCTTCACTCTTGCGTCTGTACTTTTCAGTCTGTCTTCACTCTTGCGTCTGTACTTTTCGGTCTGTCTTCACCCTTGCGTCTGTACTTTTCAGTCTGTCTTCACCCTTGCGTCTGTACTTTTCAGTCTGTCTTCACTCTTGCGTCAGTACTTTTCAGTCTGTCTTCACTCTTGCGTCTGTACTTTTCAGTCTGTCTTCACCCTTGCGTCTGTACTTTTCGGTCTGTCTTCACTCTTGCGTCTGTACTTTTCAGTCTGTCTTCACCCTTGCGTCTGTACTTTTCAGTCTGTCTTCACTCTTGCGTCTGTACTTTTCAGTCTGTCTTCACCCTTGCGTCTGTACTTTTCAGTCTGTCTTCACTCTTGCGTCAGTACTTTTCAGTCTGTCTTCACTCTTGCGTCTGTACTTTTCAGTCTGTCTTCACCCTTGCGTCTGTACTTTTCGGTCTGTCTTCACTCTTGCGTCAATACTTTTCAGTCTGTCTTCACTCTTGCGTCAGTACTTTTCGTCTTCACTCTTGCGTCTGTACTTTTCGGTCTGTCTTCACTCTTGCGTCAGTACTTTTCGGTCTGTCTTCACTCTTGCGTCTGTACTTTTCGGTCTGTCTTCACTCTTGCGTCTGTACTTTTCGGTCTGTCTTCACTCTTGCGTCTGTACTTTTCGGTCTGTCTTCACTCTTACGTCTGTACTTTTCGGTCTGTCTTCACTCTTGCGTCTGTACTTTTCGGTCTGTCTTCACTCTTGCGTCAGTACTTGTCGGTCTGTCTTCACTCTTGCGTCTGTACTTTTCGGTCTGTCTTCACTCTTGCGTCTGTACTTTTCGGTCTGTCTTCACTCTTGCGTCTGTACTTTTCGGTCTGTCTTCACTCTTGTGTCTGTACTTTTCGGTCTGTCTTCACTCTTACGTCTGTACTTTTCGGTCTGTCTTCACTCTTGCGTCTGTACTTTTCGGTCTGTCTTCACTCTTGCGTCAGTACTTGTCGGTCTGTCTTCACTCTTGCGTCTGTACTTTTCGGTCTGTCTTCACTCTTGCGTCTGTACTTTTCGGTCTGTCTTCACCCTTGCGTCTGTACTTTTCGGTCTGTCTTCACTCTTGCGTCTGTACTTTTCGGTCTGTCTTCACTCTTGCGTCTGTACTTTTCGGTCTGTCTTCACCCTTGCGTCTGTACTTTTCGGTCTGTCTTCACCCTTGCGTCTGTACTTTTCGGTCTGTCTTCACTCTTGCGTCTGTACTTTTCGGTCTGTCTTCACTCTTGCGTCTGTACTTTTCGGTCTGTCTTCACCCTTGCGTCTGTACTTTTCGGTCTGTCTTCACTCTTGCGTCTGTACTTTTCGGTCTGTCTTCACTCTTGCGTCTGTACTTTTCGGTCTGTCTTCACCCTTTGGGTCTGAACTTCTACTGCCGTACAGAAGGTGGAATTTGCCACCTCTGCTTATGTGTGCGAACGCCTTGAACACAGAGGCTGGAATTTGTCTGATGTGTCATGGGCGTGAAAACGGGGAATGGACACCCCTTCTCCTGTCCCGCCACATAAGTAAGATGCGTGACGTGTCCCCCCCCCCCCATCACCCTCGTCCCCCCCCCCTCCCCTCCCCAGCCGCCTTTGACCGGGTGTCCTTCTGCTCGCCTTTCATTCAGACGCCCGAAGGTCAGTCCTAACACTCCTGCCTCCTTCCTGTGGCACGACCTGTCACCCTCAGTGTCTATAGGTGTGAATGTATGACAAAAATGTTCCCTGGTGAGTTGTAACACACGCCCTCGTATGTATGTATGCCGTGTGCTTATCACACCTGGTGGGCAAAGACTTCAGAGTGCTGCCGCAGGCCCTGCTCCAGCTCCAGCTTCTCAGACAGGTCTGTGAACTCCTCTGTCACAAGCTGGGACACTGAACACACAAAGAGATGTATGAGATAGATAGATAGATAGATAGATAGATAGATAGATAGATAGATAGATAGATAGATAGATAGATAGATAGATAGATAGATAGATAGATAGATAGATAGATAGATAGATAGATAGATAGATAGATAGATAGATAGATAGATAGATAGATAGATAGATAGATAGATAGATAGGACAAACGAACAAACGAACAAACGAACTTTGGACATATTTCCATAGAATTTTTCTTTGCGTGTTTGTTTGTTTTTTTTTCCATCTTATCCTTAAAATAAGTGAACCTAAAGTAAACTATTGCCACTTTGGTACTTAAAGGGTTAACTCAAACTAGCAATATTTGATATTTTTCTACTTTTACTTTTTTATGTGGTGTTGTACTTTTCTGTGGTCAGTGGTTTTGTTTTTAGTCTAAATTAGGATTTGCTTGGTAAGTCTCATCCTTTATTCTTTCCCAGCTCCCCCCTCTAGTCTAACTCTGCTCTTCACTTCTTTAATACAGTCTATTATTTAATCAGTGTAATAAATGCTGATTATGTGCTGTTCTAATATAGTGTAATTCTGACTCACCTCGTTTGATCTTATTCATGGTCTTGTTCTGCTTGTTGAGTTTCTTCAGTAGGACCTCTTTGACCTCGGCCTCCTGCACCAGCTGGGTACACAGGTGTGTCATCAGAACACTACAGCGTCTGCAGGATGGGTTCACTTCCATGTTCAGGTGTGTGTCAGCTGTACCTGTTCTCTGAGCTGAAGAACCTCTGTGTTTAGAAGCTGCACTTCTTTCTCCAGCTGCAGCTTCTCAGCCAGTAGACCGTCCACCGATGCCTGAAGTTCTGTTTATGAAGACATTTAATCAAGCTGTGACAGTGTTTTGAATATTACGTCCATGTTTATTAATAATGTTGCATGGAAATGAAGATCTGCTGTTGCATGTTTGGACATATTTATTGTTTTATTCTAGACAAAACCTCTCTGCAGACATGTATTTGTCAGTGGAGCTCTCAGATGTTGGTGGACCTGTGATCTTGGCTTGGCTCTGCAGCAGTAGAGGGTCCTCCTCATGACCGTCCCCCCCAGAACCCCCCAGGTCTGCAGGGACTGTAGGGTCAGCCTCAGGGTCAAAGGTCACAGCTACACCACTGAGGGTCTCAGGCAGTTCAGGAATGAGGGGCAGCAGCATTTGGCTCCGCCTCTTCAGCACTTTGTTCTCTTTGGTCACCTGAGCAACAGAGGAAATTATGGGATGTGTGGTAGAGGAGTCCACTGGTGTTATTAGAGATGAAAGGAGAAAGGAAGGAAAGGGAAGGGAAGGAAAGGAAAGGAAAGGAAAGGAAAGGAAAGGAAAGGAAAGGAAAGGAAAGGAAAATTAAAGAAAGGAAAGGAAAGGAAAAGGGAAGGAAAAAGGAAAGGAAAGGAAAGGAAAGGAGAAAGGAAGGAAAGGAAAGGAAAGGAAAGGAAAAAGAAAGGATAGGAAAATTAAAGAAAGGAAAGGAAAGGAAAAGGGAAGGAAAAAGGAAAGGAAAGGAAAGGAGAAAGGAAGGAAAGGAAAGGAAAGGAAAGGAAAGGAAAGGAAAGGAAAGGAAAGGAAAGGAAAAAGAAAGGATAGGAAAATTAAAGAAAGGAAAGGAAAAGGGAAGGAAAAAGGAAAGGAAAGGAAAGGAGAAAGGAAGGAAAGGAAAGGAAAGGAAAAGGAAAAGGAAAAGGACAGGAAAGGAAAGGAAAGGAAAGGAAAGGAAAGGAAAGGAAAGGAAAGGAAAGGAAAGGAAAGGAAAGGAAAGGAAAAAGAAAGGATAGGAAAATTAAAGAAAGGAAAGGAAAGGAAAAGGGAAGGAAAAAGGAAAGGAAGGAAAGGAGAAAGGAAGGAAAGGGAAGGAAAGGAAAGGAAAGGAAAGGAAAAAAGGAAAGGATAGGAAAATTAAAGAAAGGAAAGGAAAGGAAAAGGGAAGGAAAAAGGAAAAGGAAAGGAGAGGAAGGAAAGGGAAGGAAAGGAAAGGAAAGGAAAGGAAAGGAAAGGAAAGGAAAGGAAAAAGAAAGGATAGGAAAATTAAAGAAAGGAAAGGAAAGGAAAAGGGAAGGAAAAAGGAAAGGAAAGGAGAAAGGAAGGAAAGGAAAGGAAAGGAAAAGGAAAAGGAAAAGGACAGGACAGGAAAGGAAAGGAAAGGAAAGGAAAGGAAAGGAAAGGAAAGGAAAGGAAAGGAAAAAGAAAGGAAAGGAAAATTAAAGAAAGGAAAGGAAAGGAAAAGGGAAGGAAAAAGACAAGAAAAGGAATGGAAAAAGGAAAGGAAAGGAAAAAGAAAGGAAAGGAAAATTAAAGAACGGAAAGGAAAGGAAAGGAAAGGGAAAGGAAAGGAAAGGAAAGGAAAGGAAAGGAAAAGGGAAGGAAAAAGACAGGAAAAGGAATGGAAAAAGGAAAGGAAAGGAAAGGAAAAGGAAAAGGGAAAGGGAAAGGGAAAGGACAGGACAGGACAGGAAAGGAAAGGAAAGGAAAGGGAAGGAAAAAGACAAGAAAATGGAAAAGGAAAGGAAAGGAAAAAGAAAGGAAAGGAAAATTAAAGAAAGGAAAGGAAAGGAAAGGAAAGGAAAGGAAAAGGGAAGGAAAAAGACAAGAAAAGGAATGGAAAAAGGAAAGGAAAGGAAAAGAAAGGAAAGGAAAATTAAAGAAGGAAAGGAAAGGAAAGAAGGAAAAAGACAGGAAAAGGAATGGAAAAAGGAAAGAAGGAAAGGAAAGGAAAGGAAAGGGAAAGGAAAAGGAAAAGGGAAAGGACAGGACAGGAAAGGAAAGGAAAGGAAAGGAAAAAGAAAGGAAAGGAAAATTAAAGAAAGGAAAGGAAAGGAAAGGAAAAGGGAAGGAAAAAGACAAGAAAAGGAATGGAAAAAGGAAAGGAAAGGAAAGGAAAAAGAAAGGAAAATTAAAAAAAGGAAAGGAAAGGAAAAGGGAAGGAAAAAGACAGGAAAAGGAATGGAAAAAGGAAAGGAAAGGAAAGGAAGGAAGGAAAGGAAAGGAAAGGAAAGGAAAGGAAAGGAAAGGAAAGGAAAGGAAAGGAAAGGAAAGGAAAGGAAAGGAGAACCCGTCGCTTCTCTACATGCCTGTACTGCCAGTGTCTCCGCAGACTCCCTGCAGGAGCGTTCAATTTGAAATTGAATCTCCAGCAGATCAATCTCTTTCAGGAGCTGACTGGACACTGGTGATGAAGGAGGACAGCTGTTAGAACACACTCATCTGTTACAAATACAAACGCTTTGACTGAACATAAAGGGTTTCCTTGGCTTGAGTCTTAATAGTGCAGGTGTAACTCCATGTGGAGTTCCTCAGGGGTCAACTGTTGACCCACCTGTCCTTATATTTGTTTAACTAGTTTGGCACTAGCTAACGTTAGCATGTTAGCCAGCTAATCAGCCAAAACAGATCTGTACTGAACCCTTTTTGACACGGTGTTTCACAGCTTCACATTTTTTCATTTATCAGGTCTTTGTCAGTGTTGTCCAGTTCAGAGGAAGAGAAATACAATAAAGTTAATGTCATTACCATTCAGCAGAATCAGTGCATTGGTGTAGATTTTTTTTTCTTTCTTAAAGTATTTTAGCCATCTCCTGCAGATCATGTGACTGCTTTTTGGAGTTCAACCAGATGCCAAAAAGCAGCTGGACGGATTTAGAAAAAAAGAGCCCCAAAACAAAAACCACTGGGCCAAAACTGAAATACCTGTTGCTCATATTCTCCTTCTTCTTCTTTTTTTAACTTCATTTTAGGGTTGTTTTTTTTTTTTTTGGCATGTTTTTTTTTTTTTTATGTTATTTGATATTTTGTAATACTTTATTCATTTTTGTTCATTTAGTTGCTTATGTTTTGTGTTTTTCTACATTTTGTTTTTCATTTTTATTATTTTTTCTTCAATTTGGTTCAGTTTGTGGTCTATTTTGTTGATGTTACTTATTATTTTGTGGGTTTATTATTCATTTTTTTATTTAGATGTATAATGATGATGTATGTTTGTATATGTTACGTAGATATATAATTTCATAAAATGAAAAAAAAAAAAAAAGAGATGGTTAGGGCTTCTTTTTTCCCTTTTTTTTTTTTTTTTTAATTGTTTTTTGCTTTTACTGTTGATTGCAGTGTTGTTATGATTTTATTTATTTATTTATTTTTTTAAAACTGTGTTTTTACTGAGATTTGACCATGTAACTGCTTTTTGGAGTTCAACTAGGTACCAAAAAGCAGCTGGACTGATTTAGAAAAAAACAGTCCCAAAACAAAAACTACTGGGCCCACATTCAAATAATTTTTGCTCATTTTCCTCTTCTTCTTTTTTTTTTTTTTTTTTTTTTTTTTAACTTCATTTTAGGGTTTTTTTTTGCATGTTTTTTCACATTATTTAATATTTTGTAAATATTTTATTAATTTTTGTTCATTTAGTTACATTAGTTTTTCTACATTTTGTTTTCATTTTTATTATTTTTTCTTCAGTTTTGTTCAGCTTGTGGCTTATTTTGTTGATGTTACTTATTATTTTGTGGGTTTATTATTCACTTTTGTTTTATTGATCACTTTGGCAGTTTTAGTTCATTTTGTTGCTTATTTTATTCTACGTATGTGTGGTTCTTTATGTCTAAGTACATGTTTATGTAGATGTATAATTTGCAGACCTCATCCATGCATTACTGACATTAAAACCAGGATTATTACTAACTTCTTACTTTTGTAAACATGCAAAAACTTAAAGGTGACTTTAGATGTTGATCTGAACTTCTAGACAGCACTGAATAAAGCAAAGGTTGTGTTTTTTCATCTAACAAACACACTGTAAATTGTCGAACTCTGATACGCTGGTCCATGTATTTATGCATTTTCTAGCCGACTACATCGCTGTAACTACATTTTGTTGAACTAATTAGATGTTAAATAAACCCCAGCTCAATCACAATGCTACAGCCCAACAATTAACCATAAATTGAGCGTAACCTTCACTCAGAGTCAAGCTCAGCCCACAATTCCAGTCCATCACCGACAGCAGCTGATTGCAGTGCCATCTTGGATTTTACATTAATGAATGGCTTTATGCCTTTCTACATTACGGACATGTTCACTGAATGCCACATAATTTACATCATCAAGTAAAGGTGTTCTCACAATGGTTAGAATCAGCTTATGGAACCATCAGTGGTTGAGGTTCCATAGAGGGGATTCTGACAAATCAGCTCTTCCATGTGAACAAATGTCTGTTAAAAAGGGGTTATATTTATCTACACTGTAAAAAAAAATCTGTAATTTAACAGAATTTTCAGTGTTTATTTTACAGATTTTTCCTGTATTTTTAAGATCCAGGAAAATATCAATGAAATGACAAAAACAGACTGTGATTTTACATGTCAAATGTAAAATAACATGAAAAAACTGTAACTGTGAATAACCAGAAAATTTCCATTGTTTAAAAGACTTTTTTTTCTTTTTTGACAGAAAAATACAGTTAAAGTACATTTGCAAATGTATCGTAATTTCACAAATATTTATTCTCTATTCATGAGATTAAACTGTTAATTTAAAGTTTCATACTGTAAAAAAATAATAAAACAGGATAAAATTACTGACAGTTAACCGTAAAAGAAGTATTTGTTCTGTAACTTTAACAGACTTGTTTCTT
Source organism: Sphaeramia orbicularis (assembly GCF_902148855.1). Lineage (NCBI taxonomy): Eukaryota > Metazoa > Chordata > Actinopteri > Kurtiformes > Apogonidae > Sphaeramia > Sphaeramia orbicularis. Next base: position 40,238,900 of record NC_043974.1, on the reverse strand, counting down.
AATTGACAAATATCTTGTTTAATTATGGGAGGTTTCACAACAAAAATGTTGAATTAATGTTAAATGTATTTTTGTGAATGTATAACATGTATAAGCACTGATAAACTGTCCAAATACAGTTTTTATCAGTGGATTGTACAACGTGGTCTCACTGAAAATCAATCAAATCAACAATCAAATTACACACACACACATATATACATATATATATATATATATATATATATATATATATGTATATATATATGGGTAATTTGATTGTTTTAATGCATGTTAATATTCTTTATTAAACATTAAAAAGTACAAAAAAAAAAAACAAAAAAAAAAAAAAAAAAGCAAAATCTCATGTAAAGTTAGGGCAAAAAACTGTATTTTAATTATGGAAAATTACCATATTTTTATGAGATGATTATTTTCTGTTATTTAACAGTATTTTTTGGCACCCTAGCTGCTGGAATAATACTGTTTTTAACTGCTTTTTTTTTTTTTTTTTTTTTAATTGTAATTAGAACAATGACAATATAAAAAAAAGTCATATACAGTATCCAGTATTTATCCTCCTGAGACCCAAGACGGTAAAAGTTTTGGCTTTTAAAGTTTAAATAATTGCCCTGATTGGAAACAGCATGATACAACAATTTTTTCAGATACATTTTTTATTATTATTATTATTATTATTTTTTTATTTATTTTTTTTCTAATGGAATATCCTTTGCAGTGGACAGTGTTCTTTTTTGTTTCTTTTTGTTTCTTTTTTTTTTTTTTTTTTTTTAGTAAAGCTGTGAATCTCTTATGATTTTAGAACAAGAACACTACACCTGCACTCACATGCACACACACATAAAAAAAATAAAAAACTCGGGGGTCGGGGGGGTCCGTCTACCTACTTAATATTAAAGTAATCTCCAAAGGGCTGCCAAACTGAATAAAATAACTTTACATTATCTTTTAGTGAAAATGTGTTTTTCAATTTACAGTTTTATTTTCTCAAAGCAATAGAAACACATCATTTCTACTGTACATACAAATGTGGTTTTGTTAATATACTCTTCCTGTAAAAACTACAGCTGTATTTGATTTAATCATTAACACAAAAATCTTATCAAATCAACAACTTTGCATTGTATTATCATTTACAGTTTTTTTAATGTTGCAGTTTTACAGCTTTTTGGTGTTAATTCTATGGTCATTTTTTACAGTGTACATACTCACCTTCCTCTAACTGGGAGAGTTTCTGATTGGCTTCATCTCGTTGCTTTTCCAGGATCTCACACTAACAATCACAGAACAGGACAAGGAGAAACATACATCATATAGTTAATGGATTTCAGTCACATGTTAATTCAATTTTTACAGAAAAATATGGCATCTATGTACTAATTTAGTAACCCCCCCCATAGCTATATTAATTTAAATTATTTCATATAAACTCAAACAGATAGTAACTGATAAAAATACATTATTACAAATATTAAATTATTGAACTCGTTAGTTGCTTTTCCATTGAACATCTGCGCAAAACTTTACCAATATTTACTAAATGTCGAAAAAACAGGAGTTCGTAATGTCAGTTTTTCCATTAAATCACAAATGTGATAATTCATTTATTTATTATCGCAAGATGACACGAGAAGTCATTCCATAAACATGGCGACGAACGGAAATATGGTGTTGATTTACAGATATATTCATTATTATTATTATTATTATTATTATTATTATTATTATCATTATTATTATTATTATTATTATTATTATTATTATTATTATTATTATTATATATTACCCCTCTATGTCATACTAAATTAAAAAATGATTGGGTTTCCTGGTGTGTCCACACATACTGCAACATGTTTCTTTTTCTGCTTCCCTTGTTGTAACGTACGTCAACATCCGTTTTTTTTTATTCACCTGACTCTAGTTGCGAAAAAAGGTCTTTCCACTGCAGTTTGTGTGATATACCATTTGCACTATGCCTGAAAAACCACCTCTTGCCAGCACAAAAATTTTTTAAAAATGAGACTTTTGGCGAAATTGTTGTTTTTCCATTAGGTAAATTTTTATGCACAAGTTATATTTTCGCAATTTGAGGGTCAATGGAAAAGCAACTAGTGTTGTTGTTTGTCATTACTCTGTTGTTATTGTTGTTTTTGGTTTATTTGTTGGATTTTCCCTGTGTTTATGTGTTGTTGTTTTTCTGTCCACAATGTTTTGTTAACTATCACTAATAAAAAAACAACAACTCTGGGCTCCAACGTTATAGTTCAGATATTTGTTTTAGTTTATTTTGACTTTCAGCAGCGTGACTGAACAGTGTTTGTTCTAATTGTCTCATTTCAGTTAAATTTTTCACTTTCTTCTGGCAGTGATACCTGAATGTCTCCGTCATCTTCAGAGGATAAGCTGCTCTCACTGTCAGGTTCTGTTGGAGAAGAAACAGGTCATTGTTGTATCTTAGCTCTAAAAGTGGACGGTCACATGATGCGGTGTAACAGACAAGAGGCTGAGCACGAGTCCAGATATCCTGTCAGCGTGGCAGTAAGAGGAACAACCGCCAGTCTGATGGAGGTCATGGACAGAAATACAGGAAGTGAAATCACAGAGAGGTCCCGCAGGTTTCACTTTCTGACACTCACAGAAACTTCCAGCAGCTAATTCATGTAAAAAACACCTGATATGAAGTACATTTACAGCTCTGTCTCTAAAACATACATGTTATGTACAGTGCACTGCAAAAAAACTAATCTTACCTAGTGTATTTTTGTCATTTCTGGTCCAAATATCTCATCACACTTATAATAAGACATAATCACCTAAAGAGGAACTTTTCAGTGAGATATAAGAACTGATTTTTAGACAATAGACTGTGAAAATATTATTTCAAGAACTCTTACCAAGATAATTTTCACTTGTTCCATTGGCAGATTATTTTGCTTAATTCAAGAATTTTTCACTTAATTCAAGCAAAATAAATAAATAAATAAAAATCTGCCAACGGAACAAGTAAAAATTATCTTGGTAAGATTTCTTGAAATAAGATTTTCAAGATCTATTGTCTAAAAATAAGTTTTTATATCTCACTGAAAAGATACTCTTTAGGTGATTCTGTCTGATTTTAAGTGTGATGAGATACTTTAACCAGAAATGACAAAAATACACTTGGTAAGATTTTCATTTTTGCAGTGTTTGAAATAGCTAACCATGAAAATTCACTACAGGTCCCCTTTAATTTATCCCTTACGCCAACAGGTGTCAAACATGCGGCCTGGGGGCCAAATCTGGCCCGCCGAAGGGTCCAGTCCGGCCCCTGGGATGAATTTGTGAAATTCAAAAATTACACTAAAGATATTAATCATTTTAGTTCCGGTTCCACATACAGACCAATTTAATCTCCAGTGGGTCAGATCAGTAAAATACTATAATAATAACCTATAAATACTCACAACTCCAAATTTTTCCCTTTGTAAATATAAACATTTTCATGGCATTTTACTGTATTTACACTAAAACAAACTAAATTTTCACATAAACACAAACAACCTCAACAAATATGAACATTTTGAAATGTCTGAAGTGTAATTTTAATAATATTCTGCCTGTTGTTGTTGATATTTGCAGATCCACTGTGATCTGTAAGTTGTAATGTACATGTGTAAATGATAAACTGAGACATAATATTGTTAAAATTGCACTTAGTTTTCTTCAGAAATTTTCATTTGTCCATGTTATTCACATTGTTTTAAAGGATAGCTGGTAAATGTAAACATTTTCATTGCATAATTTTACTTTTTTTGCTCTAAAACACTGATGAAAGTTTGGAGTTAACATTATTTATATGTTATTATGTTATTATTTTACTGGTCCTGGCCCCTGATCTAAAATGAGTTTGACACCCCTTCTTTACACCACTGTTTTTTTCCTAACCCTAACTCTGACCCTTTTCCTAAACTTAACCAGGTGCTTTTGTGCCTAAACTATAACCAGGGAATTGTGTCGTTATCTTTTGGACCACCCCATGCATCAAACCATGACACCTACCCTGCACATTACAGAGTGCTGCTCCAGGGTTAACCTACATGTCAGAATGTGACGCCCTGACTAAGTGTCAGTAAATAGCGAGTTGGGAGTGAGAATGCATAGGCCTAAAGGGCCCCATGACATTACCAGGGAACAGTGCTGATGAGCACTGGCCTTATGTGTGCTCAGGTCCCCAAAAATCTGCACTTTCACATCTACATTTATAAGTATAAATTTTTTTTTACCATGTTTGTATTGTATTTATGGGAAATGTATGTAAAACTCACAGTTTCATTGTTCTAAATGTTCATATTGTACTTATTATACATTCTACTAAAGTGAACACATTCTATAGGTTACAGTTTTGAAGTTAATATCAGGCTCATAGGTTACTTATTTATCTTTTTTGTCTTTTGCTGTCTTTATGAATTCATAAATAATTTTGTACTTTTACACACAATTCAGTTTTAACTTCACACTTTAAACTCGACTGAGTCTTTTAAAAAGCAGCTGCAGACCTTCATGTTTGGACAGACTTTTAGTTTTTAGACTTCTTTGTTAGAGGTGGGTTTTCTTATTATATTTTTTTGCCAGTGTCTGTGTATGTAGCTGTGTGTTATTGTCTGCGTATTTAACTTCTGATTTTTTTGTAAAGCAGTTTGTGAAAATTTTCTGCAAAAAGTGCTATATAAATAAACTATATGAACATTATATAATTTAGTGTCCAGTGTCCACGCTGGACTTTTTGCCACAGGCCCCAAATGCCTCTGAAATCACCACACTGCAAAAATCTAAATCAGACCAAGTGTATTTTTCTCATTTCTGGTCAAAATATCTCATCACACTTAAAATAAGACATGATCATCTAAAGAGTAACTTTTCTGTGAGATATAAGAACTTATTTTTAGACAATAGATCTGGAAAATCTTATTTCAAGAAATCTTACCAAGATAATTTTCACTTTTCCATTGGCAGATTTTTATTTTTTTTTTGGCTTGAATTAAGCGGAAAAAAATCTTGAATTAACCAAAAACAAATCTGCCAATAAAACAAGTGAAAATTAACTTGGTAAGATTTCGATTATTTGCAATGTACACAAGGGCTACAAAATTCTGAGAGCTGCCATTTAGCATGTCTACACTGCAAAAAAATCTAAATCTTACAAACTTTTTCAACAATAGATCTGGAAAATCTTATTTCAAGAAATCTTACCAGGATAGTTTTCACTTGTTCCATTAGCAGATTTTTTGCTTAATTCACACTGATTAACCCAGGTGTGCCTAATTAATCAGTAGTCGCAACAACAAGTAGCAGACACACCTGGATGAATGAGTGTGTCCAATAATGAAAGACAGGAAATAAAGGAGCTGCTTTAAGTTCAGGACATAGTGGAGCTGTGCATAAAGCCCATTACATATAAGAAAATGAATGATTTTCATTGAAAAATACAGGAGATAATATTATAATATTATAATGCTGATAAATCACTTAAGAAAGGTTAAATACAGAGAAAAAAATAATTTGGGAACTGACACAAAAGTAGCACTGGGTCTTTATGGGTTAAATGACTGAAGACAGGGATATAATGATAAAGGTGTGAAAATATTCTACACCAAAACTGAGACAAAAACAAAGTGATGTACAGTACTTTAAGGCTTGGTATGAAACAAAAAAGAAAAAAATCAAGTGTCATAATTGTATGTATTCTAATATATTTTTCATTACTGGATGGTTAATGTTATGTTTTTGTGATGTGTCAAACTTGTCAAAAAATGTACTTTACACAAATATTGAAAAGAATATCCAGTATTTTATCAGGTAAACCAAAAGCAGCACAATTTATTTATTTATTTATTAATAATTCCTTTTCCACTACATTTCAGAAGTCCTAAAATTACCTGCCCCAGATGGAAACTCAACACTGTTTTATTTCCAAACCCAGAAATCTGACACTGAATCTATAATCATTGTCACATACGACTAAGACAAACATATTGACAGTTTTTTTGTTTTGTTTTTTAGCACATAATCAGATCTTACCTGGAGCTGCATAGTCTTCCTCACCTTGAACCCACATCTTGCAGATTTCTTAATGTTTCAGTTCTTTATAAAATGAAATTAACTTCACATTCTAGCACAAACAAAAATCTGCTTTTAGCCTAAGCAGCCCTCAGCTTATTATGAGGAAAGCAAGAGGGAATTTGTACTTAAACCCTCCCCCATGGCTACCATTTAAAAAGAGGAACTTTCTCGCTACATTTACAGATAAAGCAGACTAATGCAGTTTTTTTTTTTTTTTTTTTGTGGTTGACTACTAAAAGCCATAATATTGTTCCAGCTGCCATCACCATTTATTTGCAATCACACGCTTCTGAAGATACAGTAGATTTTGCTTTGGATATTGCAGATGTTTCTGTTTCATAGTGTGGGGGGGGGGGTACAGCCTCTGTCCATGTATGTGGTCTCTACGGGACTCCGCTGTCTTTCTAACACAAGATCAATGTCACTCAAGCAGCCGGGGCGAGGGCAAAGCTGCCTTCAATTTTCTATTAGCATCTGCGCTCAGAGTTCATAACCCCTGGAACATCCGACCTGCCGGGGGAGCCGCATTCTGGGTGATAATTCAGGAGATGGCAAAAACGACTGGTGGTGACGCTGATGATGACACACATTCCTCTAGTTTGAATAATTCAGCATCTCAAATATATCAGCTCTCACTCCTGTTTTATTTATCCATCTGCCTTCCATGGTTCATTTTGTAGGAGTGCACAGGACCACAGCCTCGGATTTAATGAGGTGGTCAAAAGTTCAGGTCACTGCCTAGAGTCGGGTTTCCATTACAGTTTTCCGCAAAAGAAAAACGATATTAGAGAATAAAGTACAATTGCAACTTGTAGGTGTTTCCATTGAAGAGTGTTTGGCTTCTGATGCCTGGTTCTAGTAAAGTCCCATCTCACCACATGTTGTAATTCTTGTAAAATACAGTATAGTTCTGGCAAGACGCTCAGTCAAAGGGGTCATATTTTGCTAAACTCTTTTATTAGTCTTTGGTTCATTTATTTGTGTATTTGGACCAGTGGCGGCTGCTCGTCTTTCAGACAGGGGAAGCTTATGTCGGCTTACATCAAAAAAATTGTCAAGTTATTTAAACATAAATTCGGCCCTCCGTTCCATTAGCAGTCTGCCATCGTGGGCACCTTGCTAGATAGCGAGTTCACTCCGACCTAGCCAACAGTATGATTGATTTAACTATCTACAAAACTATATTAAACTCGAACAAGAAATGATTAAATTATGAAACTGAAACAAATAAACAATGAAATTATGTTAAATAGAAACAAGGAAGTACACTGAGTGTGTTTTATTTACAGTGCAAGAAATGAATGAGTAATTTCGTAGTGGTTTCTCTCTCCATTTCACAGCAGAATGAGTGACGGTATTAAACTGAACTGTGTCAAATGATGGAGTAGATCTCAAAATAGCTGTCAATCAAACGGGATTCAGCCTTTTGACTGATCCTCCGATCAGCACGCTGAAGCCCGGGGTCCAGCCCGGCCGAGCTCCGCCCATTCACCCCCAGAGACGCCGAGCGTCCGGGGGCGGGACAACATGGTGGCATTTATCCAATTACTGTCCAGTTTTGAGGCAATGAAAAAAACTGTTCCACTCAGTCCCATTGAAGTGCATGGACGCTGAGCGTCTACGGACAAATGCACTGAGCAGAGATGGAATGAGAAAACAGAGACACGGGAATGGAGGAGAAGTGAACAACATCCAGTCTGTTGGTTTGTGATAAAGCTGATTCTGAACAAACTCGTCTGTGAGATGAACGTGTTCTAACACTTTTGTAGTCAATGAAATGTCAACATAACTGAACATATTTAACCATTTAATTTCTTCAATTTTAGGGGAAGCCGGGCTTCCCTTGCAGTCTGTGAGAAATCACCTCTGATCTGGACCCTAATAGTTCATACAGTTTGAATTTGAACCCTCCAGGTGCTGCGAAGCTATCTTTCTATTCATTTTGGCAAAAATCGAGTGAATTTCTACAACCTGTTTTAATTCTGTCTTAACTTGTTACATCTACAACTAGTTACGTCACAACATTTGCACATATAAGGTCAAGACTTCTGACAAACATTTCTCCGAGTACGACATAATTGTTTGTCAGCAGCAGCAGCTGTAGTAAAAACTGAAAATATGTCCAAACTTCGAGCCGATTACCTAAAATGTTCAGTTGTTGGTTGAACAGGACAGAGCAGCACAGTCAACAACCTGGAGGGGGCGGGGCCTGAAGTGGCTCATTTGCATTTAAAGGGCCAGTACTCCAAACCACTTTTCCGGAGTCATTACTCAGAAATAGGGTTGAAGATGGACCTGTGGAGTTGAATTAATGAAGAATTCAGACCCAAGCAGAGCATTTACAGTTCATGTAGACCACAGGGAAATGTTTGAAAATGAATAGTTCCATTTAAAAAAGCAAAATATCACTCCTTTAAACAAAAGAAGAAGGGAACATACAGTCGTCCCAAGCCAAAGTCCTTATTTATGGCAGTGGTACCACAGAATGGACTTCTGCGAGAGAATTGTACACCAGGAATTCACCGAGTTGTGGATCCAGAATTTCTGAATGCCCCAGGCGATGTTTAATGAACGGTGTGATGTTACTGAACCTCTCGTGGCACCAGACTTGTCCTGTTCCTACTCAAAAGCCAGTGTCTGTTGTCCTGTACCAACTAGAACCACCTGTTCTGAGTACAGGGTCATAGGTCAGATGTTTGGGGTGAGCAAAACCACTGTGCACAGATGTGTGAAAATGTGTACACTTTTGCGCTATACTTCTGTATCAAAACATCTCAAAAACCACTTCATGAGAGCGTAAAACTTTTTTGGGATCTGTGACAGTTTTTGCAACATTACAGTGTTTCCATTTCCAGTTTTCTATTGCACAATTTATATTTTGCACATTTCTGAAGGTAATGGAAACCCAGCTACTGTTAAAGAAAGCTACTTATAACCAGTGTTGGGAGTAATGTGGTACAAAAGTAATGCATTACAGTGGGGGGGGGGGGCTTATTTCAGGAACATTTTCAGATTCAACTTCAGCCCAGATTTGCTAATGCTCCCATGTCTTGGGAATACAAAAATGTGAAAAAATTTCAAATTAAGCCTAAACCCCCCCACCCCACCCCAAAAATGACTTTTTCAACCCTGAAAATGTGGGTTTTGGGCAACTTTCAAACCTTCTTCACTTTTGATAAAGTACAATGTGTCAATCTGCTCATGCTGGGCCCTTAAATGTTTTTTTGTGAGACATGTCATGTTCAGAGTGCTTTGCACTACAAAAGGTGTAGTGTCAAGGTCAAATTATAGGTCAAAGGTCATCCAGATGGTCCAAAATGCATATTTCATAGAATGAAGCTGTTAATGTGGGTTCTTCCAAATGTTGGGCTCAGGTTCTCTCCTCAGAACACATCTACTGACAACAAACAACTGCCATTCAATAAGACACATTAACTATTTACTCATGTATTCTCCATACAGACATGTCAAAAATAACAAACAGTAGTTTCACATGACTTTGACATTTACATGTATATGTTCTGTTGTGGGCGACGCAGTGGTGCAGTGGATAGATCTGGTGCCTCACAGGCAGAAGGTCCTGGGTTCGATTCCAACACCAGTCCATGGGGGTGGGACCTTTCTGTGTGGAGTTTACATGTTCTCCCCGTGTCTGCGTGGGTTCTCTCCGGGTATTCCGGCTATCTCCCACCATCCAAACACATGCACTGATAGGTTAATTAGTTAATCTAAATCACTCATAGGTGTGAATGTGACAGTGATTGTTTGTCTCTGTATATCAGTCTGTGATGAACTGGTCACATGTCCAGGGTGAACCCCGCCTTCACCCGTAAGTAGCTGGGATAGGCTCCGCCCCCGTGACCCTAGTGAGGATAAAGCGAGTTCAGAAAATGAATGAATGAATGAAGTGTTAGTGATTCCCTCCAAAATGTGTGCTAGTGTTTCCTGCCACACTAATGGCGGCTGTACATGCACATGTTTTAATATTTAGTCTGTAATGTGGCTTTAAACGGCCAAAGGCCTGGGGGGATCCCACCAGGAAACCAGAGGGAGAGAACTGAGGACATATTTGATCAAACGTTGGAATGGTATAAATTTTTGAAAACACTAGGCATTTTGGTGACCTTTAACCTCCAACATGACCTTGACATTAGACTGTTCATTGTACAAAGTACTCTTACAATACAATATGGCACTGACAAGATCATTAAATGGCCCATGAACATATTTATACACTGCACTGGACAAAAGAGTGGAGAAGCTGGGAAAGTTGTGATTTTCAGAGTTAAAAAAGTAATTTTCAGGGTGGGGGGTTTGGACAAAAAAATAAATAAAAAAAATTACACAGGAGTGCTTAGAACATCTTGTTGCATCAGAAAATCAGGGCTACTGTGGTATCTGATATTAACCCCCCCCCCCATTACAGTAACACTTTACTTCTTGCTGTAATGCAATAGTGTAAGGTATTACTAATCATTTTACAGTAATATCTTACTTGGTTCAATAGCGTTTGCGTTACAACACACTTTGTCACCCATAATTTAATTGTTCAAATGAAAAAAACAGAACAAAAAAAACAGAAACACCATGAGACCCTAAGGAATCAAAAACGCGTTAGTACAGTTCTATTTCCTGTTGGTGTTCAGCCAATGGGTGGAGACGGCAGAGGACAGTCCATTGTCCACATGGACGTATGCTCATTATTAACCCTAACCCTGCTTTACAGAAGCTAGTTAGCATTAGCATGATCCCCGTGATCAGCAATGACAAGGAAAGTTAAAAATTTTCAACTCCCACTCAAGTCCAAAAATCATCTTTTGAACTCAGAAATAAGTAATGATTTGACATTTATTGTGATTTTTATTGACACTGACTGTATATGAAAATGTGCATGGCTGTATTCTCCAGCTCTACCTGGGCTTTTTGCCCTGGTGCTAAAAGTACTGAAGTCACATTTTTGGACAATTCAAGTTGAGCATATAAACATGTATTTGTTTAGCTAAGTCCACCCTATAAATAGTTTTAACAGACTTTCTTTTGTGATTTCAGTAACTTTAGCATCAGGGTCTTCTGTTTGATGTTCACCAGTACTGTTCTAAACTGAGACAAAAAAAAAAACAGTTATATAATGTCAGGCTTTTCTTTTTGCAGACAGTGAGTCATTGAATGTAGTCTAATAAAAACGTACATTATTTCAATATCTATAAGCGCTACAAAGACACTATATCATTTATATATTATTTTGACTTTGTGTTGCTGATGTTAAAGGCGTTTAACCCTTTCATGCATGAATGATGAGACCCTTAATCAAGATTTTTTTTTCCTGAGTATTTTTATTCCTCTAGGTATGAAACAACACTTCAATAGAATTTTTTTTTTTTTTTTTTTATGAACCTATTTTTCATGGAATTGCAAAAATATCCACTCAGCTGGACACCACACATTTCATTTCTGAAGCAAAGAAACATATATTTACTGATATATGTGAAAATTATGAAATACATTTTTTTTAATGCTGCTAATCTGATGTTTTGTCACATTTTAACACACTCTAAAATCAGTTATTACTCACTTTATGGAGATAATATGGGGGGGGGGAAATTTTTGTTAAAAAACAAAACAAAACTGTTAATTACAATCTAAGAACAATAACAAGGAGTTGATTTACACTCAAACATGTTAGTGCAGATCAGGTTTACATAGAACAGCAAAGTTACAGTAATGATATGAATCACACTGTACAGGATGATGTGTAAGTGTCCACTGTGTTGGCTGTTATGGAACTAAAACAACAAAATCCATGAATATACAAGAGAACAGCTGGAGAAGAACTGTCCACTGGAGTGACCAGTATGCATGAAAGGGTTAAATTCTAATAGATAATGGCTTCAGATTTTATTATGTTGTTTTTTCATCATAAATGTGGTGCAGTAAATATATGTATTTGAACGACTTTGGATGAAAATAGGCGCAGTGAAAGAATCAAAGACTGACAAGACCTCATTCAGTTTTGTCACCTTCACTTTGAACATGGGTAAACTGCAGAGCTCTGGAGATAAAAAAGCCGGTGATTCATGGCAGTGATGTCCTTGTCATTAATGAGTCTTTTCTCTCAGTGTGTTGCTCTCTTTACAGGCGCCACCTGAGCTCCAAAGCCTCCTCCAGCCTGTCACATTGACCTTTACTAATGATTCTTCACCATGTTAATAAAGGTGAAATTGTCACTTAACATTAGCTGTCGTCCCCTGTTCACTGCAGTGAGCTAAAAAAGAAAATAAATGAATTAACCCTTATTAAGACCGGTCCAAGTCTATAGATTAGAAAGCTAGTAGAGTCTATTTGGCTAAACATGCATTTCCTTTTTGTTTACAGGCAGATTTTCATCTTTATTAAGGAGAAAGGGTGTTAATTGACTGTATGGATGCTTTTAAATCACACATTATTAATGCATTTGGAGAGAAATTATCAATGAAAGACTGTCCAGAATAACATTAGACAATATAAATAATAATTGACGGCAATAAATGCAGCCTTTGGAGCATTAATGATATTTTTTTCTTTTCTTTTTGACATTTTTTCTTGTAATAAAAAAATTACTTTATTACTGACAAAATACTATCTTACAGCCCTTACATTTTAGTAGTGTTTTATACAATAATGGAATGTATGAGTATGGATGTAATAGTACTCGGTATGACCTGACTCCAGCATTGTTGTTTTTTTTTATAAATATATTTAGAAATTTAAAACAAGATAATGACAATTCAATAATTTGTAATTCATGAAAAAAAAAAAAAAAATTATAAACACGATAGGAAAATGAAATATATGAACAAAGATTATTAAATTAAGTAAATAGAGGTATTCTGTATGTTCAAAATTAAAGTTTCCTCAAGATTTTTTAAAATGAAGATCACAGAAAAAGTGTGTATGTATTTATGTATGTCTTTTACTTTGTTGTTAGTTTGTTCAACTCTATGTATGTATGTATGTATGTATGTATGTATGTATTTATTGATTGATTTATTTATGAAATGACTGTAGATTTGGTACTTGAACTTCTCCACGCATTTTGGAAGTAGGCTTTGGGATTAAAAGCTCCATTCTTTAAAATGAGCAAAGTCATCATGAATAAATACAGTAGAAGTCTTTTAGCTCTCAGCTGTGCTCCTGTTTAGCAACATGGTGAAAGCATGCACTGCAAAAAAGGCCTGTACAAAACAAACAAACAAACAAACAAACAAAAACCAAAAACAAACAAACAAACAAACAAAATATATATATATATATTAAATATATATATATATATATATATATATATATATATATATATATATATATATTATTGAGTTAAAATGCCTTATTAACTGCTGGTGCAGTTAGAAAATTGCGCTTCTCAAATTTAATTAAAATAAGAAAATATTATCTAAGGATAATAGAATGCTAAAATTCTTATTTTAAGCAGAATATACTAGTTTCAAGTCTTCATATTTAGACTTTTTCTCTTTTTTTTAATCTATGATATATCCTCCTGGGACCCAGCTGTGTTTTTTTTTTTGGCCATGTTTGTGGACAAGAATTCCACAGCTTCATTTTTATTAAAAAAAAAAAAAAAGAAAAACTGCAAAGGACATTCAGAGAAAAACAAAAGAAAATGTATCTGAGAAAATGCATCAGTGTCATGCTAGACCATTTTTTCATATAAAAATTCTGAAAATTGTATTCTCCTGGGTCTCAGGAGGTTAAATATGGACTTATGAAGATGTAATGACTCAATAGATATGAACGTATAGGCAAAGCTGCAGAAATGTCATGAGGGCAAACAGTTTCTTTGTCCTCCATACTCACCCCCCAACAGTGGAGCTTGTTTTGTTATAAATATTACTTAAAATTAGTTGTAATATCTAAGTGGGGTAGCTCAAGATGAAAAATTCTTGGATCAAGTCAAATAATCTTAACAAGATTAAGTCTCAATAAGTAAATAAATCTAAAAAATTATCTTTCAAGATAAATATTCAGGTAGGTCTTCCTTTTTTGCAGTGTTTCTGCCTATGTGATGCTTACTTGTCACAGGCGTGTAAATGTATTTGTATCATAGAAAAGCCTGGACAAACAGGAACATTTCCACATTTCCTTTTAGATAAATGAGTTTTAAAGGAAAGCACACAGCAGCAGTGTTCACAGGTGTTTGGTCCTCCTACAGACACAGGCGGAGGTGGGATTCGAACCCCCACCTCTGGAGGACTGCGCGCCTCCGACCGTTGAGCCAGAAGAAGCAGAAGTGAGCAGTGAACATTCAGGTTAAAGGCACTTACCTCAGCTTTGGCTTTTATTTGGAGAACATTTTTCACCACTAAAAAAACATAAGAAAAGACGACACACATCTGCGTCTGCGCTGTTTTCACGGCAGGTTCACATGTAGGCTCCGGTCACGAGCACGAGGAGCGCGGACCCGGTATGTACGTCCGAGGGGTTCAAGTCACGCGCTGGGGTTCACGCGCTGGGGTTCTGCAGAGACACTGGAGGAGCCCACTGCACAGCAGACATGCAAATGTGAAAAGATTTTTTTTTTTTTTTTGAACAATTAACATTGAACAGTAAATGTACATAATAGTATACAACAGCAACAAGGGTAGAAAGTCCCATTATTCACAAAGTCTTTTACATTATATAAAGAAATACATGTAAGACATTAGGAAAGAAAAAATAAATAAATAAATAAATAGAAATAATAAAATAAAATAAATAAATAAAAATAAATAAACATATGTAATAAAAATAAAAAATCGCTTGAGGAATAAATAGAAATTATACAAATTGAATTAGATTATACATTTGACTTTTTTTTGTTGTTGTTGTTTCATTTGCTTTAGAATTCATACTGTTTCTCAAATTGTCTACGTAATTGGAAAAAAGGGCTTTGAAAACAGTAATGTTTAGATGCTGATGTGCAAATTTGGAGCAATGAATGTGAAATTTGGCAAAAATAATCAAAAGGTCGATAATATATCTTTTTTCTGGAGTTATTTTACCAATGTGTGATAGGCCAAATAAAATGTGTTGAAAGTTCAGTTTACACGAAGAGTCAATTTTTGTGTTTATAAAATTATTTAAATCAATCCAAAATATATGTGTGTAGGTGCAATCCCAAAATAAATGACATATTGTTTCCTCTGCGTTGAATATGTAAAGAAATGACAGAAAATGTCTTTAAAACTATGATGTAATAAATGCATTGTATTTAACATTAAATGGATGTGATTTCAGTCACAGGTCCACGTGACAGAGCTTAGTTTTGTATTTATTTTGTAGACTAGTGCTTTAAATGCATTTAAATTACAAATCAGTCCTTTTTCATGCTGTACAATGAACAAAACAAATTAAAAAAAAATAAATGAAAGTTCCATTTGTGATATAGCTGTTTGTTTTGCTTATTTAGTTGTTAATATAAACACTTATATTCATCAAAATTGTTTTGTTTACCTCAATAATTAAAATTTAAATTGTATTTTACATACATATTTTTTCTGTATTTATTTCTTGGCTTTATTTACTGTCTTAATATGTGTTTTTAACCCTTTCATGCATGAATTATGAGAACTTTAATCAAGATTTTTATTTTTTTTTCCTGAGTGTTTTTATTCTTCTTTACACGCGAAAAAAAGAATGCAATTGAAAATTCTTTTATGAACCTATTTTTCATGGAGTTCAAAAAATGTCCATTCAGTTTGACAGACACCATGCATTTAATTTTTGAAGCAAAGCAACATGTATTTATTGATATATTGTGTGAAAACTATGAAATAAAAACATTTTTAATGCTTCCAATCTGCTGTTTTCTCACATTTTAACATACTCTAATACTAGTCAGTACTCACTTCATGGAGATAATATGCAAAATAATAATAATAATAATAATAATAATAATAAAATAAAACCTTTTAATTGCAATTTAATAAGAATAACAAGCAATTAATTTACACTCAAACATGTTAGTGCAGATCAGGTTTATCTAGAACAGCAAACTTACAGTAATGGTATGAATGTCAGTGTTTGGGATGATGCATTAGTCTCCATTGTTTTGGCTGATATGGAACTAAAACAACAAAACCCATGAATATACAAGAGAACAGCTGGAGAAGAACTGTCCACTGGAGTGACCACTCTACATGAAAGGGTTAATTCACATGGAGTTGTCCTCAGCAAAAAATGTGCATTTTAGTTTGTCAGTTGGTTTCGTGCACATATTTAATTTATTTGAAGGTGATTTTTTTAACAATATATTTATTGACACATTTTTTATATATACACACATACACTTGTAAATATAAACACATGTAGACCTGTACCTCACTAACAAAGGCACCTTCAACATTACAAGTGTTACAAGTAAAAGAAAAAAAAAAAAAATTACAAATAAACAATACACATACACATCACAAACTTCTCAGCCATAAACATTTGTACATAATTTAATGCCCTGTTACAATTACGGGTATTTGAACTCATTAACCCTGTTGTAAGGTTTACACGACTGAATATTTATTCCTCCTCATTGTCATTTGCTAAATCAACACTTTTAACAAATTTGAAGGTGATTTATAAAGTTACTCTCCCATGTTCATTTGAAATTCACCCAATAAAAGGTAATTAAAGACAAAAAACTTAAACAAAAAATACATAAAGCAAAAAAAACCCTAAAAACAATTAACAAAAAAAAAAAAAAAATTAAATGATACTAAACAGAAAAAAAAGTAAAAACATGGAATGAACCACAGTATAATTTGAGGAATTTTTACACCTCTTGTGCTATTTTCTAATTCAAAGTATTCCTAAATTACAACCTGCAGATGCAACATACTTTTTGTAGGTTTTGTACTAAAGCGTAAAATGGCTGCAGTAACAGAATAAACTTGATGTGGACCGTCCACTAAACAGAGGCTGTGACGCTCTGCTCATGTGAATCCTCTTCCGTTCAGCCGCATTTTGTTCCCGCTGTCGGTGCATCTGTTTAAAAGCAGAGGTTTAATGAAGCTGAAAGTGCAGGTTTAGGATGTGGCTGCGTCTGCTGTTTAATACTGCCAGCAGAACTGGGCTGAGGTGTCAGATCGTTGGGGTTTTAAACGCTACTGATCTGATGTGTTTTCCTCTGGCTGAGCTCATGACGTAGAGGGAAAGGTTATGATTATCTACTGGCTAAAGTTACAGTCTGAAATGAGCAAAAAAATATGAGTCAAAGGGAGATTATGGGAGCGGCGCAGACACATATTCACCTGCTCCGGCTCGGGCCTACTCAGCACTAATGACTGTGTGATTGGATTAGCCCGGCTTTTAACAGCACCACAGTTGCAGCTCATGGAGAAGCTAACCTGTTAAGGTCAATCTGAGGTCAACAAGAGGTTAGCAGTGTCATGACCTGCACATAAAACAGGGCCTCCGGGGGGGCAGCAACAGACACAAGAAAGACTTATGAAGAAAAATGATGGGATTACAAGGAAACCCGGGGTTTTTTAGCTTAATGGTGACAGACAGATTAGACAGGACACATGTTTTCTGGGAAATTCAGCGACGCAGGAACGCAGGAAATGGCGAGAGAGAAGGTGTAGAAGGGACGAGGGGAGGGCATGTTAGTGGGGGGAGATGGGATGCGACGTGACAGCAGAGGCTGGCAGACATCGCTGGCCTCCTGGTGACTCCACTGTACGCTGGAAAACACAAACAAACAGGGCCGCCACTAGCCACGCCACTTGAATGTGACACTACTTTTTTCCTCCTGCATGTTTTTTATTATTGTGACGGAGCCATTAGATGTAGTCCCAGGAATGAGATCATAAAACTATCGCATAACAATTTTTTGTTGTTGTTTTTAATTCATTTCAAAACACATTGTTACATGTCAGAGCAGGGCTGTCAAACTCATTTGACTCCAGGGGCCACGTTCAGCCTAATGTGATCTGAAGTGGGCCAGACCAGTAAAAGGATTACAATGGAAAAAGTCAGATTACATTGTGAAAACGTCAATAACATAAATAACCTGAAATGTCTTAAAATAAATATTATATTATATAATTTTTAATTTTTTTTTTTTTTAAACAATATTTTGTCCCGGCTTCTCACTAGTTGCTTTTCCGTTGACCTTCAAATTGTGTGAATATAATTTGCGCATAAGAATTTACCTAATGGAAAAACATCAATTTTGCCAAAACTCTCCGTTTTGCACTGGTGGGCTTAGGATAGGATAGTTTGTAAATGTAAACATTTTCATGTAATTTTACTCTTTCACACTAAAACAAAAAGAAAACTGTAGAGTTGTCATTATTTATAGGTCAGTATGATAGTATTTTACTGGTCTGACCCACTTCAGATCATATTGGTCTGAATGTGACCCCCGAACTAAAATGACTGTTCAAATCTTTAACGAAATTGTAATATTTCACAAATTAATCTCATGGCCTGGATTGGACCTTTTGACAGGCCGGTTTAGGCCCATGGGCCGTATGTTTGACACCTGTGTGTTAGAATATGGGTGTCAAACATGCGGCTCATGGGCCAAAACCGGCCCACCAAAGGGTCCAGTTCAGTCCACGAGATGAATTTATGAAATGCAAAAATTACACAGAACCAGCGGTGATTTCTCATAGACTGCAAGGGAAGCTCGGCTTCCCCTAAAATTCTGAAAATTAAATGGTTAAATATGTTCGGTTGTGTTGACATTTCATTGACTACAAATGTGTTAGAACACGTTCATCTCACAGACGAGTTCGTTCAGAATCAGCTTTATCACAAACCAACAGACTGGATGTTGTTCACTTCTCCTCCATTCCCTTGTCTCTGTTTTCTCATTGGATCTCTGCTCAGTGCATTTGTCCGCAGACGCTCAGCGTCCATGCACTTCAATGGGACTGAGTGGAACAGTTTTTTTCATTGCCTCAAAACTGGACAGTAATTGGATAAATGCCACGATGTTGTCCCGCCCCCAGACGCTCGGCGTCTCTGGGGGTGAATGGAGCCGTGGGTGGAGCTCGGCCGGGCTGGACACCAGGATTCCACGTGCTGATTGGAGGATCAGTCGAAAGGCTGAATCCCGTTTGATTGACAGCTGTTTTCAGATCTACTCCTTCACTGACACAGTTCAGTTTAATACCGTCGCACATTCTGCTGTGAAATCGAGAGAGAAACCACTACGAAATTACTCATTCATTTCTTGCACTGTAAATAAAACACACTCATTGTACTTCCTTGTTTCAATTTAACATAATTTCAACCTTTTCTTGTTTCAGTTCCATAATTTAATCATTTCTTGTTTGAGTTTAATATAGTTTTGTAGATAGTTAAATCAATCCTACTGTTGGCTAGATCGGAGTGAACTAGCTATCAAGTCCCTGGAAAGACGCCTTCTTGGTACGATAAGGTCACTGACCGTTCTCTTAAAAAGGAACGGAGGGCCGAATTTATGTTTACATAACCTGACAATGTTTTTGAATGTAAGGCGACAATGAGCTTCCCCTCTCTGAAAGACGAGCAGCCGCTACTGTACAGAACATATTATGTTGATAGTGTCGATAAGTTGTTTTGATCATAAAGTTAAATACTGTATTTTCAGTTCCAGATGCCTGTTACTAAATGTTTTGTGTATTTGTAGATCCACTGTGATGATATAATATTGCTATTTGCGCTTATTTTTCTTTATAAATTGCAGGTTGTTCATATTTGTTCAGTTTATTCACACTTTTGTGAAAGGATTGTTCATAAATGTAAACACTGTCCTAATGTAATTGAACTGTTATGCCCTAAATCAAGGACACAAATTTAGAGTTGTCATTATTTACAGGTTATTTTGCTATTGTTTTAGTCCAGTTGAGATCAAACTGGGCTGAATGTGGGACTTGAATTAAAATGAGTTTGACGTCCCTGCATTAGTGTTGGTGAAAAGTGAGTTGTGCAGTTTGACAGTTACACGTTCTTTTATCAATTTTGGTTTCAGGGTTGTTGTGTTTTTCGGGTGGATCTGAGAGGACCCCTTCCCTAATACTATAACGATAGAAAAACCAGACCACATGAGCATCAGTGCCCCCTCCCCCACTCAATAGTAGCAGTGTTACACAGATGCTAACGTAGCAGCAGAACCAGCAGAATATACTCTTATTTTATAGACAGAGCAAAAAAAAGAACTGAAGTTGCTGAATCCAAAGTCTAAGTAAAAGTTAATATCAGTGCAGAGTTTATTTAGAACATTTTCACTTGTTTACATGTGAGAGTGAAGCCCAGATGTTTTCAAAACCATCAGATTCCATTGACAAAACCAGTCTTTTTAGCTCACATGAACAGAGGTTAGTTTGTTTCTGTTATTGTGTTGTCTAGTATGTGTTGGATGTTTGTGTTAGAGTCTGTTTTGCTTGTAGCTGCACATTTTTTCATGCTAGCTAACTCCATTTCGAGGCTAATTGTAGCTGCTGCCGTTGCTGCTGCTGTAGAGGAGCAGAAGGGTCACACTACAGAGCCCAGGACTTCCACAGAACCCCCTCTTTATGTTGAACACAGTTTACAGGTTCTTCTCAAGGATAACGACAACAAAAAATGGAGATTAGCTTCGAAATGTAAACAGGTAAAGTCGTCGCAAAACAGACTCCAACATAAACTTCACAGAAATACACAAGCACAAGGAAATGCATGTTTTTATTTTATACACAGTTGCCGACCATAATACTAATGCTAATACTACTACTACTACTACTACTACTAATAATAATAATAATAATGCTCCTGTGCACCCGTCTAATCCAAAATGGAGGGATATGCATGTGTACAAAAGTGCAGCCTTTCTTTTTTCTTTCATTCATAGATGCCAATTTTAGTTTATTTTTGATTAGTAACTCCCCTGTAAAATAGGCCTGTACAAAAATAAGAAAATTAAAAGTATTATTGAGTTAAAATGTCATATTTCAAGTAAAAATTGTAAGAAAATTGCACTGATCAAGTTTTCATAGAATAAGAAAGTATTGTCTAGAGATTGTAGAATGCTATTGTTATTTTAAGCAGAATATACTTGTTTCAAGTCTACATAGTAACATTTATGGTATACATATGGTCTTATGAAGATGTAATGACTCAACTGATATGAATGTATAAGCAAAACTGCATAAAATGAGTAAAAATGTCTTGAGGGTAAACACTTCCTGTGTCCGTCAAACTTATCCGCTGACAATGTAGTTTGTTTTGTGATAAATACTGTTTAAAATTAGTTTTAATATCTAAATGGGGTCGCTCAACGTGAAAATTCTAGGAACAAGTCAAATAATCTTACAAGATAAGTGAATAAATCATGTTTTTTCAACCTTGGGGTTGGGACCCCACATGGGATCGCCTGAAATTCAAATGGGGTCGCCTGAAATTTCTAGTAATTGATAAAACAGAACAAAAAAACATACTAATAAAAAATATATGGTGAGTTGAGAGAGACAATCCTAATACATAAAAGACATGACACACTCTGAAGCTGAAACTGAAGCACTGTGGTTCTGTTTTTCTGTCAAATGTTCATTGCGGTCTTGTAAATCCAAGCTGGACTGACTGTACATATCCTGACCAAGGAAAATAAAAGTCTCCCTTTGTGCAGAAATCTACACCTGGCTTTTCTGCCTCCGTCCAGAATAATATACAATATATAGACTAAATCTCGTCTAAAATTAACGTTAATTTGCAACATAGTATAGCAAACTATTACATGATCATAAACAAATTAACTTAAGCACAAAAAAAAAAGTCTCCATTTTGAATGTCTGCAGTCACCAGAAATTTGTGATGTTGAAATGGGGTCACAAGCCAAAAAACACTGGGAACCACTGAAATAAATTAATAAAAATGCTGTTTTAAGACAAATATTCCAAATTCAGGTCAGTTTATCTAAGTCAGACATTCCTTTTTTGCAGTGTAGCATAAGCTAACTCGTATTTAGTGGAAGAACCATCGTAACAGTGTGAAGCTGCAGTGTTTCTGTGCATCGTGGAGCCGCCCCCAAAAAACCCTGAAAAAAGAAAGAAAGAAAGAAAAATAAAATAAATAAAATAGGATTAGTTGTAATATCTAAATGGGGTAGTTCAAGATGAAAATTCTTGGAACAGGTCAAATAATCTTTACAAAATTAAGTCTGAATAAGTAAATACATTAATAAAAATGTTGTTTTAAGATAAATATTCCAAATTCAGGTCAGTTTATCTAAGTCAGACATTCCTTTTTTGCAGTGCAGCATAAGCTAACGCATATTTAATGGAGGAACCATTGAAAAAGTGTGAAGCTGTAGTGTTTCTGTGCATCGTGGAGCCGCCCCCTAAAAAACCCTGAAAAAAAAAAAAAAAATACAATAAAATAAAATTAGTATTAATATCTAAATAGGGTCGCTCAAGGTGAAAATTCTTGGAACAGGTCAAATAATCTTTACAAAATTAAGTCTGAATAAGTAAATACATTAATAAAAATGCTGTTTTAAGACAAATATTCTGAATTCAGGTCAGTTTATCTCAGTCAGACATTCCTTTTTTGCAGTGTAGCATAAGCTAACTCATATTTAATGGAAGAACCATCGTAACAGTGTGAAGCTGTAGTGTTTCTGTGCATCGTGGAGCCACCCCCAAAAAACCTAGAAAAAAATTAATTAATTAAATAAATAAATAAATAAATAAAATAAAATTAGTTGTAGTATCTAAATGGGGTAGTTCAAGATAAAAATTCTTGGAAAAAGTCAAATAATCTTAACAAAATTAAGTCTGAATAAGTAAATACATTAATAAAAATGCTGTTTTAAGATAAATATTCCAAATTCAGGTCAGTTTATCTAAGTCAGACATTCCTTTTTTGCAGTGTCGCATAAGATAACTCGCATTTAATGGAAGAACCATCGTAACAGTGTGAAGCTGTAGTGTTTCTGTGCATTGTGGAGCCGCCCCCAAAAAACCCAGAAAAAAAAAAAAAAAAATTAAAAAAAAATAATAATAAAAAAAATAAAAATAAATAAAATTGGTTTTAATATCTAAATGGGGTCGCTCAAGATGAAAATTCTTGGAAAAAGTCAAATAATCTTAACAAAATTAAGTCTGAATAAGTAAATAAATTAATAAAAAATGCTGTTTTAAGACAAATATTCCGAATTCAGGTCAGTTTATCTCAGTCAGACCTTCCTTTTTTGCAGTGTAGCATAAGCTAACTCATATTTAATGGAAGAACCATCGTAACAGTGTGGAGCTGGAGTGTTTCTGTGCATCGTTGAGCCGCCCCCAAAAAACCCTGAACACAAAAGGAGCTCAGAAACGTACCTTCAGCTCTCTTTGAACGCTCTAATCTAAGTATCATGTGCTTGTGGACCACATTTCCCACTTCATATTGTGTCACTATGTCATCCCAGTTTTAACATGCATTGACTTTCTGCGTCATTCCTAATGCAGGGTGATGCCGGACCAACATCAATATGTAATCGTGCAGGTGTAAATGAATAAAATGCGTTGAGTACGTGGCGTTTGTGTCATTGCTGAGAATAGCAGCCTAGCAGTGAGTCAATTCTCCGTGGGGGGATTTGTTTAGAGCAGAAGATGATGACCGAGGCTATTAGAGCGGGTAAATGACAATATCCTCCTGTGATTGGCTTCAGCGCACTTTACACACAAACACAGACACAGACACACACTGATCCATGTAAACAACACACACTGAATATACTAATGGGACCTGGATACTGCTACTGGACACCAAAGGGGTTTTATTCTTCTATGGTTTTCTACCTGCATGACTCAGATTATGTGAAAGCTGAACAGTGACACTCCACCGCCAACATTCTGAGTCTGGATTGTTTCAAAAATATATCAGTGCAGCATTAAAACCACCACAAGACTTGTTTTTCTAAAGTTAATTCTCCTCCATTATTCTCCGTGGATAATAGTCATTCATTTTTTCCTCATTCCGCAGGTGTTAGTCAGATTTTAGCTGTGATTAAAAAAACAAAAAAAAAAGCTGCATGTTTGTCAGTGAGAAGATTAGACAAAACAAATGTAAATAAGATAAAAATATAATGTATAGAAAAATATATACTTAAGATTTTTCAATATAACAACACTGAACAAATATCAACACTGACACTTTTACATATAGAATAATAAAATAAGACAAAATAAACAAACAAACAAAAAGACATTCACGCACTTAACCACATATACATTTAAAAAATAAAATAAATAATAAGCAAATAAAACAGCTTCCAACAACTATCAAAATACATAGATACACTCCAATTCTCTCAGTATAAACATCCCAGGGTCAATTAAATGAAATAAAACCAAGTACTTAAAAAAAGAAATACTTTTATTTTACTTTTAGAAAATAGTGATTGTATCTGTTTCGAGTTTAATTATTATATATTTGTATCTATTAACATTAACTTTAAGTCACTTATAATAACAATTATAATATAGTGGATTTACTTTGTAATTACATTAAAGCACAATATAAATAATAAATAATAATTTTAAAATATTTAAATTATATTTTTTTCTGAATTCTTTCTCTTTCTCATTTATTTTTAAATTCACTTTAAATTACATTTTCATTATTGCTTTTCTGTAAGTGTACATGTGATTATGAGTATGTGTCGTATGTTGGTTAACTATATTTTTTATAGCAGAGATAGAGCTCATATATGAGAATAAACCTGTGGGAATTATTTAAAATATCAAAAAACTGCTGGTTAAAAAAAAAAAGAAAAATGTCCATTTACAGCCAGTACAGATCAAATAAAATGGATTAAAAAGATTATTTAAAAAATGCATCATATGTGATAAATCAAACCACTTCAAACACATCACTAACATTTATAGATTCACATAAAGAGTTGGATGTATTTAGTTTTTATTTTTCCTATTTTGAATTGAACTGTTTTGAACTTTCCATTCAGGAAATGTTATTTTGGTTACTCTGTTACACTGTCGCTATTATTGGTAATAGGTTTGATTTATATCTTTTAGCTTCTATTATAGTTTATCTTTTACACCATTTTATTCATTTTTATTGTATTTGTAGTTCTTTTTTAATTGCAAGTGAGATAGAAACAGTGTCTATGTTTCGAGTGAAGCGACAATAAAAAAGTCTGTGAATCTTAATAAACACAAAATAATAAAAATAAACGCAATAAAATAAACCATTGAATTTAAAAAGTACCTTATTTAATACATGGATTTAAAAAATACAATGAGAATCAAATAAAGGATCTTAAAATCGAATGAATTTCACAGTTTGATTTATTTATATATACTAAAATGAATTAATAGTAAATATTTGCTAGTATCGAATTAGAATGTGTCTGTATTAAGATATTTACATGATATTTATATTACAAAACCTTTTAATGTTGTCTTTTGTCCTTTTATTTATTCATTAAATTGTACCTGTAATGTGATTTAACCTGCAAATAAACAAACTAAGCGTCTTTTTAACATGTCTGATTTATTTATTGCTTTTTAAATTTTCCTTTATTGTATAACATGCATTTTGCAGAAAACAAAATAAAAATAGAAGGCAGTAAAGGCCACATTCTGTCTGTGTTTACAAGGTTTATAATGCATATAAACCGAATGTTTGTATTTGCAACGTATGTAAACCAAATGAGCACTTTTATTTATTTTAATTTATTATTTATTCAGGATATAAAGTCACCTGAAATATAAAAGTTATATATAAAACCAACCGAATTGTTATGTTTTACAGGTGTATAATTTGTTTGCATTTAATCTTGTTAAATACATGTCGTTTCCAGTGTTTGTTTACATCAGATAATTCATGTAAACTGAAATATCTGCCAAATACGTTGATGTTTACAGTTCACATTTCACATAATCCTCCTTTATGAACATAAATAGAATGTTTATGTTGGCTGGGTGTTTAATCTGTGCTAATTTCGACAGAATGTGTTTGGACCCATGGGTGCTGGTGGTTTTTGCACCCTCAGCTCTGTAGGTGTCACCCTAACTCTGTCAGCTGCCACCTGTTGATCCGGCACATTTCCTCCTTCAACAGGTCGCTGTGCAGCTTCAACTGTTCAACTGCAACACATGTGAGCTCCAGTGTAGTTTGAAATAGGTTTAGGTAAGTTATCGCCAAACACACATTCTGAAATGATTAGATCTGCTTAACCTCCACACTGCTGTATACATCTATTCTACTTTTTTAGTCAGTTTTCTCTGTTTTGATATAATAACCTGTGAATTTACTCCAAATTTATATGAACATGTACATGATGAGTAAATTTAATATAGGAAAATACATGATTTACAATCAAAAAGGCAAAATACAGAGGATAATATTATTATAAATGATGACTAACAACATTGATTCACCAGTAAAACCCATGGACTGATAAATGATAGTTGATGGAGATACTTGTTTTATGTTCAATTATTGATATCTTTGCAGAAAAAGTCACTTTTTTTGTGTCAGTTTCCTCTGTTTTGATATAATAACCTCTGGATTTACTCAAAGCTTTATGAACATGTACATGATTAGTAAATTAAATATAGGAAAATACATGATTTACACTGAAAAATGCAAAATACAGAGGATAATATTATTATAAATGGTGATAAACAACATTGATTCACCAGTAAAACCCATGGAGTTGGATCAGTGACAGTGGATGGACACACTGGGTTTATGTTCAATTATTGATAGATTTGCTGAAAAAAGTCCCTTTTTCTTCAGTTTTCTTTGTTTTTCATATAATAACCCTCAACTTTAATCTAAACTTTTATGAACATCTATATGATCAGTGAATTAAATATCAGAAAATATCTGATTTTCACTGGAAAAATGCAAAACACAGAGGACTATTTTCTACTTCCACCTGCATACAGGAGCTGTTCCCAGTCTGAGTCCCAGTTCAAGAAAACAAAGGCAAGGACCAACACAGAAGGCAAATGCATCTCTGTAACTGGAGTAAAATTATGGAATAACCTCAATAAAGAATTAAACACAAGCACATCAGTCACTACAGTTAAAAGGATGTTTAAAACTAAAGTATTCAATAAATATAAAATATTAGGATAAACTAAGCCAATTATCAGTATGAAACTAAGATTTTGCTTCAATTGTATTATTTGTATATTTATATTATTGCATAAAACTGCACCATTTTGTCGTCTTGTTTTGTTTCTGCACCTTTCCTGTTTATAAATAGGGTAGGCATAAATAAGATGTTGCTATTGTTGTTGAGGTGCTACTTTCATGGCCGTTCCCAAATGATTTTTTCTCTATATTTAAGTGATTTCTCAACATTTATTACAAAATAGTCCTCCGTGTTTTGCATTTTTCCAGTGAAAATCAGATATTTTCTGATATTTAATTCACTGATCATATAGATGTTCATAAAAGCTCAGATTAAAGCTGAGGGTTATTATATGAAAAACAAAGAAAACTGAAGAAAAAGGGACTTTTTTCAGCAAATCTATCAATAATTGAACATAAACCCAGTGTGTCCATCCACTATCATTGATCCAACTCCATGGGTTTTACTGGTGAATCAATGTAGTTTATTACCATTTATAATAATATTATCCTCTGTATTTTGCATTTTTCAGTGTAAATCATGTATTTTCCTATATTTAATTTACTAATCATGTACATGTTCATAAAAGCTTTGAGTATATCCAGAGGTTATTATATCAAAATAGAAGAAAACTGACAAAAAAGTGACTTTTTCTGCAAAGATATCCACAATTGAACATAAAACAAGTATCTCCATCAACTATCATTTATCAGTCCATGGGTTTTACTGGTGAATCAGTGTTGTTAGTCATCATTTATAATAATATTATCCTCTGTATTTTGCATTTTTCAGTGTAAATCATGTATTTTCCTATATTACATTTACTCATCATGTATATGTTCATAAAAATTTGGAGTAAATTCACAGGTTATTATATCAAAACAGAGAAAACTGACTAAAAACATGACATTTTCAGTAAAGATATAAATAATTGAACATAAACCAAGTGTGTCCATCCACTGTCGTTTATCAAACTCCATGGGTTTTACTGGTGAATCAATGTTTTTTATTACCATTTATAATAATATTATCCTCTGTATTTTGCATTTTTCAGTGTAACTCGAGTATTTTCTCATATTTAATTTACCGATCATATAGTTGTTCTTAAAAGCTTTGAGTAATTTCACAAGTTATTATATCAAAACACAGGAAACTGACTAAAAAAGTGACTTTTTCAGTGAAGATATAAATAATTGAACATAAACCCAGTGTCTCCATCTACTGTCATTGATCCAACTCCATGGGTTTTACTGGTGAATCAATGTTGTTTATCACCATTTATAATAATATTATCCTCTGCATTTAGTATTTTCATTGTAAATCATGTATTTTCCCATATTTAATTTACTAATCATGCAGATATTCATAAAAACTCAGATTATTGTTGAGGATTATTATATAAAAAACAGAGAAAACTGAAGAAAAAGTGACTTTTTCTGCAAAATCTCTCAATAACTGAACATAAACCCAGTGTGTCCATCCACTGTCACTGATTCAACTCCATGGGTTTTACTGGTGAAACAATGTTGTAGAAGATGACGGTGTTTCCATGGTAACTACGGAGCCTCTGAACATCCAAATGGGTCATATCTGATGACCATGAAAAGATGAATAACTGTATTTTACACCAATTGTTGACATGTATTGATAGGATTAGTGGATCATCATAGACAGCTTAGATCAGTAGATGGTTTTGGTGGATGTTTGGGTCTTTAGGGTTAAAGTATATTTCACCTTCTATCATCAACACGCTGCTGCTTTACTGAACGGTCACTGATGGATATGTGACTCTTTCATTCTCTTTAATGCTTCTTTTACTGTTCGTCTGGTGTTGCTTTTATGTATTCCACTGTGTTCATTCATTCATTCATTCTTTTTTTCTGAACCGCTCAGTCCTCGAGAGGGTTATGGATTTGTTAAAGCCTGTTCCAGCTCCGACATAAACAAACCAACAACCGCTCACTCTAACACATCAGAGACAAGACACTGACAATAAAACTAGCCCTTTATAGGACACTCACAGAAATACTGCGAAATTCAAATTTTCAACCTTAGTGCGTTATTGGAGGACATAACAAGACTTTATTACTTTTGGGAATTTTTATTTTTATTTTTATGTAGAAAATCACAGTAAATAAAGTTACCATATGTATATAAATTATTATCAAATCAAATGTGTATAAATTAGCATTATTTGTTTGTAAAGCCTGGAAAAAGCAGCAGATGTGTTTGTTTAACCCATACATCCTACTCCTTTTCAAGCATGTATAATTTCATTTCATTTGTTTTATTATTATTATTAATTAATTAATTAATTAATTTATTTATTTATTTATTTATTTATTTAGTTGTTTGTTTGCTTATCAATCATTTATGTACCAGGACTTATATTTTGTTGGTTGATTTTTGTTTTGATTTCACTGTCTACATGTTCAAAATAAAGATTTCATTCATTCATTCATTCATTCATTCATTCATTCATTCATAAAGACCTAAACATCCACCGGTGATCAAAACTATCTTGTCATGTAAAATGTTTAATCCTGTCAATACATGTAAATAATTGGTGTAAAATACAGTTTGTCATCTTTTCATGGTCATCAGATATGACCCATTTGGACATTCTGAGGCTCTGCAGTTACCGTGGAAACACCGTCATCTTCTACAACATTGATTCATCAGGAAAATCCATGGAGTTGGATCAATGACATTGGATGGACACACTGGTTTTTATGTTCAATTAATGATAGAGTTTACAAGAAAAGTCACTTTTTCTTCAATTTTATCTGTTTCTGATATAATAATCTTCAATTTTAATCTGAGCTTTAATGAACATTTACATGATCAGTGAATTAAATATAGGAAAAACAAAGATTTTTACTGGAAAAACCCAAAATACAGAGGACAGTATTACAATAAATGGTGATAAAGCACTTAAGAATTCAATACAAGTTCAATACAGACAAATATTCAAATGGGAATTGTCACAAAAGTAGCAGTGGGTCTTTATGGGTTAAACAGGTCAGTACATTGTCTTGGGTTTGGGTTTGGGCCTACTGTCTGGCATTTGGTCTTTGGTTTATAGTTTTGGTGTCTCCCATGTAAGGGCTGGGCATGTTCTTATGCAAGACACAATAATAAGTATTCATTCATTCATTCATTCATTCATTCATTCATTCATTCATACATACATACATACATACATACATACATACATACATACATACATACATACATTCATTCATACATACATACGTACATTCATACATACATACATACATACATACATACATACATACCATATTTGGTTCCTTAACCATAAGCGGGGGGAAAAAATTAAATCCAAGAAGTACATATATATAAAAAAAAATACAATAAAAACACATGTAAGCTTATGTGTGTTTTTAATGTGGATGTACGGCTGTATTTTCGACTTTCTGTAACTTCTGCTGCTGCTGTCTGGGCCAGGACTTTTTTGCAGAAGAGATTTTTATCCGAACAAGTCTTTTTTTCTGGTTAAATAAAGGTTAAATTAAAAAAAAAAAAGTCATATGTCTCCTGCTGCATCTTTTTTGTTCTGTTTATATCTTCTTCACCAACCTCTTCTTTTTGTGTGAAATGCACTAATAGATGGATGGATGGATGGATGGATGGATGGATGGATAGATAGATAGATAGATAGATAGATAGATAGATAGATAGATAGATAGATAGATAGATAGATAGATAGATAGATAGATAGATAGATAGATAGATAGATAGATAGATAGATAGATAGATAGATAGATAGATAGATAGATAGATAGATAGATAGATAGATAGATAGATGCGTAAGTGTCCACTGTGTTGGCTGATATGGAACTAAAACAACCAAACCCTGAATATAAAATAAAACACACCACCTCTGAGCAGCTGTCCACTGCACTGACCTCTGTGCATGAAAGGGTTAACTCACACTCGTTGCTGCTCATCCTTTTTCTGTCCATTTCCTTTGGTTCTCATTTCAATCAGACTT
>NC_043974.1:40167707-40202707 GCF_902148855.1 Sphaeramia orbicularis | reverse complement strand
CAAGTATCACAGTTAAACCAAAAATACACCTGATATGTCATGTTTGTTAATGTGGGCTAATGAGGTGGCTGAGAAGTACATAACTATACATGTGTTTTTTTGTTTTGTTTGTGCAGTTTGTGAGTGAAACCTGCAGACTCCACCCCCCCCCCCCCCCCCCCCCCCCCCCGCCTCTTCCTGTCCAGTGTATGTCTTCATCTCATGTCACCACTGTTTACATCTATCTGCTCTTCCTCTGCATTTCATCTCTCTCGTCTTTTTTCCTCCTCTTCCACCACCCCCCTGTCCACCCCCCCACCCCCCCACCCCCCCATCCAAGCCTGTCGCTGCTCACTGTAACTGGCAACTTTGCTTCTCTCTCCTTTTGTGGTGGTGACAAAGGGGGCCGGTGCCCTCTCGCAGGCTATGTTACAGGCTGTCACATGAGGCGGACACTCTGGGACGGCCCAGCGTTATTTGCTGTGACAACTCAGATTACTTCCACAGCCTCCCATCTGATCAGCACATCCAATTCAATTAGTGGCAATTAGTCCTGGTCCCCCCCCCCACCAACCCCCATACACAGCACTCCTCTCCCACACCTCCACCACCACCTCTAACTCGTCCTCCGCTCCACACCGCCACCTCCCTCCTCACCCACCCGCTGTGTCCCTCCAAAAAAGCAAAGCTGCTGAGCTGTGAGCAACTTGCCCCACCTGGCAGACTGGCTGGTGAACAACTTGGAGCGACTTGTAGCCCCCCCACTCTTTTTCTCCAATTACCCTCACACACACACACACACACACACACACACAATGACTCATTCACACATTCATAGAAGGCATATTCAAAGTGACACATCACATAGAAACCAAAGTTTTCTGCACATAAACTCCCACAGATGCAACCAAGCGGCAACCTCAGAAAAATGAAGCGTCCAAACCTGCAGTTCCTCAGATGTCCACTTGAGGCTGCTTCCAAAAAGTATCAGCCCATAGATGGGAGATGTCCAACTTTATGTCCAACTAACTTTATTAAGCACTTACATTCACTAGTGTTAGTATTAACTGGCAATTTTACCCATAAGACCCAGTGCTACTTTTGTGGCCATACCCAAATAAATTTTTCTCTATATTTAAGTGATTTATCAACATTTATTATAAAATAGTCCTCTGTATTTTGCATTTTTCCAGTGAAAATCAGATATTTTCCAATGTTTAATTCACTGATCATATAGATGTGCATAAAAGCTCAGATTAAAGTTGAGGGTTATTATATCAAGAACACAGAAAACTGAAGAAAAAGTGACTTTTTCAGCAAAATCAATCACTAACTGAACTTAAACCCAATGTCTCCATCCACTGTCATTGATCCAACTCCATGGGTTTTACTGGTGAATCAGTGTTGTAGAAGATGACAGTGTTTCCATGGTAACTACAGAGCCTCTGAACATCCAAATGGGTCATATCTGATGACCATGAAAAGATGATAAACTTTATTTTACACCAATTTTTTCATATGTATTGATAGAATTAATGGATCAACAGGTATTAAACAGTTTAGATCAGTGGATGGTTTTAGTCATCAGTGGCTGTTTGGGCCTTAATGGGTTAATTACATTCACTAGTGTTAGTATTAACTTGCTATTTCACCCATAAAGACCCAGTGTTACTTTTGTGGCCATTCCCAAATGATGATTTTTTTCTGCATATTTAAGTGATTTATCAACATTTATTATAAAATAGTCCTCTGTATTTTGCATTTTTCCAGTGAAAATCTGATATTTTCTGATATTTAATTCACTGATCATACAGATGTTCATAAAAGCTCAGATTAAAGTTGAGGGTTATTATATCAAGAACACAGAAAACTGAAGAAAAAGTGACTTTTTCAGCAAAATCTCTCGTTAACTGAACTTAAACCAAGCGTGTCCATCCACTGTCATTGATCCAACTCCATGGGTTTTACTGGTGAATCAATGTTGTAGAAGATGATGGTGTTTCCGTGGTAACTACTGAGCCTCTGAATGTCCAAATGGGTCATATCTGATGACCATGAAAAGATGATAAACTGTATTTTACACCAATTATTTACATGTCCTGATAGGATAGGTGGATCAACAGGTATTAAACAGTTTAGATCAGTAGATGGTTTTAGTCGTTGGTGGCTGTTTGGGTTTTTAAGGGTTAATTACATTCACTAATGTTAGTATTAACTTGCTATTTCGTTATATGGTCAATCTACTATCCTTAGATTAATTATACCACGTATTACTAATTAGTGTCTTTATATATTACATAAAATAGAAAGACAAAGTCTGGCATCTCCTAGTGTGTCCCATAGACAAGAGACACATCTTTTTTTGGTTTGTTTTAAGTGTGTCACCTTTAATGCACAATATTTGTCAATTGAAAAGATCATTTTACAAGTCAAGAAAGTTAGTTTTATTTCAAATATACAACAAAAAGTAATCCTACTTTAGCTCTTAGAAATAAAAATGATTGCAAGAAAACATGAAAAACTTATATATATATATATATATATATATATATATATATATATATATATATATATATACACTACCGGTCAAAAGTTTTATAACACCCCAATTTTTCCAGTTTTGTATTGAAATTCAAGCAGTTCCAGTCCAATGAACAGCTTGAAATGGTACAAAGGTAAGTGGTGAACTGCCAGAGGTGAAAAAAATAAATAAATAAAGGTAAAGGTAGGGATGGGAATCGTTAAGAATTTAATGATTCCAATTCCATTATCTATTTTGCTTATCGATCCGATTCCTTATCGATTCTCTTATTGATTCTCATTGGGTGAGCGAATAAAAGAGTACAAACGGGTGGGTTTGCATTAACTGTCTTTTATATTTCCATCTCTGCACAGAAAATATAACATATACAGTATGAACAAATAAAAACAGAAGACACCTGGCCGGTTCGGGGGGGGGGCAGTGAAAGTGAAGACGCTTTACTAATTCCTCTATTGCCGCATTTCTACTATGTGGAACCGGTTCGACTCGGTTCGGCTTGTCTACCGTTGTTGTGCACCTCATCTCCTTTCCCTTCTTACCTTCGGAAACTTGTATTTGAGAAGTTACGACGTTTGTTGCCCGCACCGGAACCGGAACCGGCCCGGTGTTCACTCTGCCGCTACATTCACAAGCGCCGCTGAGTATCAAATATGTGACATTCCTGTAAATGATTCACCTGCTGTGGACAAATGTTTGAGGATACTGGAGGGATTCCACCTTTTGAAGACATGGAAGCTTTGACAGTGTTCCAGTGGACCTGGTGTCGTCTGTTAAGACTGTTTCTGCCTCAACGCCATATTGGCTACGTTCTGACCAAAACAATGCAGCGTACGTGTGACATCATCGCGCATGCACAACAAAGGCGGAATCGATAAGCAGAATCGTTAAGCAGGAAGGCAAACGATTCCAAGGAATCGAGCTACTGGGAACCGGTTCTCAAAAAAGAACCGGTTCTCGATTCCCATCCCTAGGTAAAGGTTAAACAAAACTGAAAAATAATGTACATTTCAGAATTATACAAAAAGGCGAACAAGAAATGCGTTAACAACTTAAAGCAGTTCTGCAGCAATGGAGGTTGATCAAGCCTCAAAAGTTGGTGCTACCAATTTCTACAGGTGTCCCAATGTTTGTGAATTTCTTCCAACCCCCTGTGTCTGCATAAAAGTAGAGTTGGAACACATTTTGGTACCATACCGTTGGTAGCATTATTTGAGTATTATTTTTTAAGTACTGGACTGCAGAAAGTAGTGTGTTACTATAAAAATGGAAAAGAGGAAAAGGCAATTCACGATAGAAGAGACAGACCATCAGAACACTTAAAAATGTGGGTCTGTCCTACAGAGAAATGTCCAAGAAAGTCCAGGTGTCAGTAAGTCCAGTTTCCTTCACCATCCAAAGGCACTCAGAAACTGGAGGAAATGCTGACAGAAGAGGTGTGGCAGAGCCAAAGACACAACAGAACCAGAAGACAAGTTTATGACATTCAACAACTGGAGTGAGAGGAGACTGACAGGACAACAGCTTCAAACACAGTGAAGATAGTGGTCGTAGGAAGCAAGTCTGAGTTTACACTGTGAACAGAAGACTTCCAGTTGCAGGTTTGATGGGTCGAGTTGCAGCAATAAAGCCACTGCTGAGACTTCAGAATAAGAAAAAGAGGTTTGGCTGGGCCATGAAACACCACCAGTGGACTACTGAAGACGGGAAGAAGGTATTATGGACCAAGGTTATTATCGTTATCGAAAACTAACGAAATGACAAAAACTAGAATTGTAAAAACATTTTCGTTAACTGAAATAAATAAAAACTGTAATTAAAAAAAAAAAAAGATAACTAACTGAAACTGTATTGTGTGTTTACAAAACTAACTAAAAAGTATAAAAATTATGGATAAAATTCCCTTCGTTTTCATCTTTGTCAATGTCAGATTGGTATGAAATGGATTTATTTCCCTCAAGCAATTTTATTTGCTGGCACCATATGATATTTAATGGTCCGTCACTTGTGGTCACTTTTGGTTTCCAGTCGTCTTCTGGTCCCCACTCTACCTGGAAACATGGAGACTAAAGTTGGGAGAAAGCAGCAGAGTCCTGTCTGGGATTTATTTGAATACAATGGAGAAGAAGAGAACAGATATAAAAAAAAAAACAAAACCTCAAACTAAACTAAAACTAAGCATTTAGAAAATAATGAAAACTAATAAAAACTAGCAAACCTGCTCTAAAAACTAATTAAAACGAACTGAATTAGAGAAAAAAAAGTCAAAACTAAATAAAACTAAACTATAATGAAAAATCCAAAACTATTAGAACCTGGTTACGGACTGATCATGTCACATATTACATATTGCTGAAACATGCTTTCCCTCTGCTCTAAATCACCTTCTGACACCTACTAATTCATCCTGCGACTTGACACCAGTGACATCTTGTTTGAGGAAACACATCCACACAATAAAACAAACCTCAAACAAATTCAAAGCCTTCATATAGCTAAGTGGAAAAGAAGGTTATAATTGTGTTGGATTTTTCATTATAGTTTAGTTTTATTTAGTTTTGACCTTTTTTTTCCTCTAATTCAGTTAGTTTTAGTTAGTTTTTAGAGCAGGTTTGCTAGTTTTTCTTAGTTTTTGTTTTATTCTAAATGCTTAGTTTTAGTTTAGTTTTTTCAGATCTTTTATCTTCTTCACCGTCGTATTCAAATAAATCCTGTACAGATTCTGCTGATTTCTACCAACTTTAGTCTCCATGTTTCCAGGTAGAGTGGGGACGAAAAGTCGACTCTAAACCATGAGTGTCGAGAAGTGATGGACCGTTAAATATCATATGGTGCCAGCAGCTAAAATTGCTTGAGTGAAATAAATCGATTTCATATCGATCTGACATTGACAAAAACGAAAACGAAGGGAATTTTATCCATAATTTTTATCTGTTTTAGTTAGTTTTGTAAGCACACAATACAGTTTCAGTTAGTTATGTTTTTTTTTTTTTTTTAATTATAGTTTTTATTTATTTCAGTTAACGAAAATGTTTTGTCAATTCTAGTTTTCGTCATTTTGTTAGTTTTCGTTAACGATGATAACGTTGGTGGAAAACCAACAGAAAAGCCAGAGAATAGTCTGCACCCATGGCGTTTGGTTTGTAGAACCCCTTTGTGTGCTGCCTCTCCCCTATTCGCCCACACTTCCCACTTTTCTCACCCATCCTCACCCCCCTCCCCCTCCCCTCACTGTGGGTCCCTGCACACCTGGCCTTCTCAAATTAGGGCCCTGGAAAAGCAGCGAGCGGAGAGAAAAGCGGGATGCGTGGTGGAGGGGATGGAGAGGCAGGGGGAGTATTTGGTCGACGGGGTCTTTCAGCATTCCGATGGAGCAAAAAGTTAATGACGGCCCTATTGTGTTGTGAGAAAGCTCGCCAGAGGAGAAGTGTTACAGGGAATCACCGCCTGTGCCAGTGAGCAGCGACAAAAGGGGGCCGGCCATACGCTGCGTTGAGTTTTACCATATTTATATCGCTTACATGGCCGCTTCATGACGTGCTGGAAAAGTGCACTCGCTCATCTTTGTGTCTGCTGACAAAATGAAACAAGCAAAGTTGTTTGGAGAGACGAAGTGGCGGATAATGAGTTTATTTTCGGGAGCCAAACATAACAACGCACAAGTTCTGAGCGCATTAGAAAACTAGCGGTAATTTCCTAAACTGATTTAATCGTATCCCATCACTTTCTTGTTCCTTAACTCCGTCCTCCTTTTGCCTTCTCTTCATAAAAGCCGCCCTAACACGCCCGCCTTCCCTTCAGGCCTTAATGCATACTGACAGCTTCCCTCCGTAATTGGTGATCACACCCAGATGGATGGTTCCTTAATTTGCTGTTCCCAATAAAGCCAGGCAGCTCAAGGGAAAAGGGGCAGAAGGGGGAGTGGAGTTGTGGTGATGAGGGTTGTAGTGGTGGTGGTGGTGAGGGGGGGGTTTTTGATTTGTTGGTTATAGATGCAAGAGTAGTAAACACCCTAGGCTGCAGGCCCGACAGTTTGACCGGGCTTTTGTTCACACGTCTGTTGAAAAGCAGAAAGGGTTCCCCCTCCTTTGCCCTGACTCCACCTCCCCTTCCTTTTAATTTTACCCATAATCCCTGGTCATCCCTGCACTCACTAGCTCCCTCTGTTTTCAGCCCGAGCCCGGAAAAGAGCGCTGCATGACCACCGCCGGATGTGTGTGAGGGTCTGAGTGTGTGTGGGGTCGTCCTGGGTTTGAGCCAAGGCCAGGACAAGGAAGTGATCTCTTGTGTGCATGTGTGTCTTTTCCCTTTTCAGGCTCTAAATGGATTGAATGGTGTGTGAATGAAGGCAAAGGACAGAGTGAAGTTCCTGAGGTTATAGGTTACGTTTCTGGGGAGGCTCATGTGTGGTCCTTGTGGATCTATTAGGGGAGGACACAAATAGCATGGTGGACTGGGTCGAGGTATAGACCCTGTGTTGCTAATGAGGGCAACCTGCAGTGACCCTAAGGCTGGAAGGGGTCAGGCTGGGAATGATGGGGTGACCGAGGTTGATTAAAAAATGAGGCATGAGTTGTACCATCAGGATCCCCCCCAACAATATGATACAAGCTAGGTAACATTCACTGGCCGATACCGACTGGAAACTCAACTTGTTCAACACTTGTGTGATAATCCATGAATATTTTAAGGAAATTTACAGTGTTTTTTTTTTTAGATATATATTTAAAGATTAATTGCCTATTTGATTGGAGTGTATTTAGTGATGGGAACCAGCTGTCTGTTAGCATTAGCTTCTTCTGTTTCTAAGCTAACAAGGGTCCTGGTCACCTCGTTGCATAACAATAGCCTGTACACTCATGTATTTGTAGAGAATCCGTCAGTTTTTTCATGTAAATCCTTGTATATTTCAGTCCCTTTTACGCACTTCTACAATGGTAGTAGTATAATGGTAACTAATACCAGCAAGAAATTTACAGTGTTTTAAAAAACAATATATTTAAAGATTAATTTGCATATTGTTTCTTATTTGATTGAAGTGTATTTAGTGATGGGAACCAGCTGTCTGTTAGCATTAGCTTCCTCTGTTTCTAAGCTAACAAGGGTCTTGGTCGCCTGCTTGCGTAACAATAGTCTGTACACTCATGTATTTGTAGAGAACCCATCAGTTCTTTCATGTAAATCCTTGTCTCTTTCGATCCCTTTCTACTTAACTACAATAGTAATAGTATAATAGTGCAATGCTAACTAATAGCGACTACCAAAGCAGGGGTTCCTAAAATTTTTCCATTTTAGCTCCAAAAATTGCTCCTTAGGATTTGAATTTAGAAAAATATGTCACGCAGAACCAACACATCTATAATTTTTATTTACTCTTTCATTCACTGCTGTCAAAGCTGTGTCAACAACAATTAAATGCACTTTACTGGAGGCTCAGAATGTCAATCATGACAAGACAAATGCACATTTTGATTTGTTAATCCATTTTCATTTTTGTTGTGTCTTAATTTTGTTGCACTTCTCTTGTCTTGTTGTGTCTTTTACATAATTTTTGCCATGTCACAACTTTTAGAACTGAAGTCTCTAATTTGCATTTCACATGGTTTTGTGAGGTCAGCTTTTGTAAGTTATAAATATTTAGCTTAAAAATGGAGTTAATGTCAAAAACTGACCAGTTCTTGCAAATCACTTACTTAGAGAAAAAAAACTCGTCTATTTCGTAACAAAATTAAAGATGGCATTATTTAATGTAAACCCCCAAAAATTGCTTTAAAAGGAGAGAACAATTAGAAGCTTTTGCAGATAATTAGATATGTGCATGGATTGGGTAGTACCAGTTTTACAACTAAGAGGTCAAATGGAAGCTTGTAAATTGACAACATGGGTGAATGTGACATAGTGGACACAAGTATCACAGAAGTATGTCATGTACAGTTCTTTATTTCTGTAGTGCACTGTCAATATTCTTAAATGAAGCAAACATTCATTGATTTACATGTATGTAATATACTAAAAGGGACTTGGTTGTTCAAATGTGAATGTCATCTGAAAGTTTGGGAGGGTCTTTTTCCTGTATTGTATTGTGAAATACAGGGTGGGGAAGCAAAATTTACAATATTTTGAGGCAGGGATTGAAAGACAGTGTATGACCAATTAGTTTATTGAAAGTCATGAGAATTTAAATCTTCAAATCATATTTTACTGCATTTCTAACGGTCTTGTTGTCTACCTCAAGTTCAATTGCCATTTTTCAATCAATCAATCAAACTTTATTTCTATAGCACTTTTCATACATGTTACATGTAGCACTAAGTGCTTCACAACAAAACCCACCACAGTCCCGCGGTTGCAAATAAAAATACAAGCAATCAAAGTAAAATTTACAGTAAGAGTTTAATTAAAAGCTAACCTAAAAAGATAAGTTTTAAGTTTACTTTTAAAAAAAATTTTCTCATAGATTTGGTTGGATCCTTTAGGATTTTGGATTTGAGAGTTTTAATAAAAGCTTTGGTACGTTTTTTGTTGCTTCCTCCACTTCCAGACTTTCTCGTAATAGTTTTGCTCATAGTCATTCTCTTCTTTCCATTATAAACAGTCTTTATGGACACTCCAACTATTTCTGAAATCTCCTTTGGTGTGACGAGTGCATTCAGCAAATCACACACTCTTTGACGTTTGCTTTCCTGATTACTCATATGGGCAAAAGTTTCTGAAAAGGTATGGATAATAGTGTTAGGTATGATTATGACATCAATATATGTTTGGTTTCAAAACAACTGACGTAGTGCCTGCTGAGAAAAAACAACTAAATGTTCATTGTAAATTTTGCTTCCCCACCCTGTATATAAATGATGGTACCATATATGTTTGTATTTGAATATCCATAATATTTTGCATTATTTAGCAGAACACCATAAAACATATAAAGCATTTACAACAATAATTCCTATTCTATACTATATACTATCAATAATATGTGATTTCTTTCATCAATTGCCACCGTACTGTGGTAGCAAAATGCACAGTAGCCATTGGCATATTTTTTTTTATTAATTCCATGTCATTTATTTGCACATTTATTACCTTTTACACTGAGAGTAAGAGAATGGAATGATGTTCTGTTCATGTGAAGGGGTGGGTTGGGTTGGGGGTACAGACTACAGTCGCGGAAACAATTATTAGACTCTCAAAAGTCATCAAAAACAATGGTTATGCAATCCAGTACTAACTCCTTTGTGTATCATGTGACTAAAACAGACAGAAAAGAAAACATGGAATGTCTAAAAGCACTGTTTTTGTCAGTACAGTCCCATAGATATTGAGTGATTTTGGTTATTATCAAGAAAACATGGAAAATGGATAGGTATCAGCTCTGAAATTAAACTACTATGAGCTATTTTGGTTATCATTATATTTGTCCAAACAAATGTACCTTTAGTTGTACCAGGCATTAAAATGAACAAGACACTGAAGAAAACAAGGGTGGGATAATCATTTTTTCCGCGACTGTATGTATTTTATTTCAAAACAATACCATACAAATGAATACTGAATGTTTAATATGTACACCAAAGCTCAATAAAGATATTGTTAAAAGGGAAAAAAGTGACTTGATTCAACCTCTAAGATGTGAAAATGTACCTTTAAACTACAACTGTGTGTTTTAAAGCAGGTAAACTTGATATTTTTTCCTTCAAAGTGTGATGCGCTGTGCTGCGAGTGTTGTCTCTGAACATCCAAACCACAAAGTGACAGTGTGTATGGGGAGCAAAAGGTTCACTGGAAAGCTGTTACTTTAATTTCAGTCCACTGAGGAGGAAGAAAAGGTAAGACTGTTACTGTCTGGACTGGCACAACACCTTTGATAAAGCCTTTATGAGGTGTTTGATGGAAGAATAGGTGGTAGAGGAGGGGGGGTCTTTCATCAGCGCAGTGATGTCAGTCAGAGCACCGTAGGCCCCCCTGCCCAGCTTTTACACCTCCACACCAGCAACACTGACGTTTGAACCAGGAACACCTCCAGAGAACGGATGCACTTGGAATCAAAAAGATGACAGTATTAGAATTTGGAAGCTAAAGGTCAAAGGTAAAGGAAGCGCTGGTTTTATGCAACAGCATTTCAATAACTGAATGAATTTGAGCATGGGTTGTGTTGGAGACATTTATTAAAGTGCAAAAGTTAAAAATAACAAACATGCACTGTAAATGGTGGACTTCCTGTTGGGTAAAGGCTCCAAGAGACTTTTTTGTTTGTACAATATGGAAAGTTTTTACTCAACTGTCATCAAACTGTTACATAAATACGCATAATGTCAGAGATGACTGGTGTATAACTGATGAGATAACTGAAGTATACCAGTGTTGTTCAACCTTGGGGTCAGAACCCCATGTGGGGTCACCTGAAATTTCTCATAACTGATAAAAAAAAAAAAAAAAGAAAAAAGAAAAAAACAACAACTCACTAATAAAAAAAATATATGGTGAGTTGAGAGAGACAATCCCAATCCATAAAAGACACGACAAACTCTAAAGCTGCACTGTAAAAAAAATCTTGTTGTTTTTACGAAAAAAAAAAACTGGCAGCTGTGGTTTCCAGAACAATACTGTAAAAAATACATCCAACTGTAAACATATTTACGGAGTAACATGTAGATTTAACATTTTAAACATGTATATTTAACATTGTAAACGTGTGGATTTAACATTTAAACATGTAGATTTAACATTTAAACGTGTAGATTTAACATTTAAACATGTAGATTTAACATTTAAACATGTATATTTAACATTGTAAACGTGTGGATTTAACATTTAAACATGTAGATTTAACATTTAAACGTGTAGATTTAACATTTAAATGTGTAGATTTAACATTTAAACATGTAGATTTAACATTTAAACGTGTAGATTTAACATTTAAACATGTAGATTTAACATTTAAACATGTAGATTTAACATTTAAACATGTAGATTTAACATTTAAACATGTAGATTTAACATTTAAACATGTAGATTTAACATTTTAAACATGTAGATTTAACATTTAAACGTGTAGATTTAACATTTAAACATGTAGATTTAACATTTAAACATGTAGATTTAACATTTTAAACATGTAGATTTAACATTGAATTTAACTGGTAAATGGACTGCACTTATTTCGTACATTTTCTCCACCTTCATGGGGTCCAAAGCACTTTCCAAATCCACCATGTCCGACTGGGAGCAGTTTAAGGTTCAGTGTCTTCCATGGACACTTTAACATATGGACAGTTGGAGCCAGGATTCGAACCACCAACCCTTTGGTTATTGGACGAGCCGCTCTACCAACTCTACTAACCCATTCATTTACAAGTTTAAAATGTTAAATTGTTGAATGTTTACTTTTTTTTTTTTTATATAACTTTTTTATTTAAAAAATAAAAAAAAAGCAAATAGGCCGTTATTTCAACATTATGGTCTTGCAATTTAAACGGCTCCACATTGTATTTCAATTTACAGTTTTATTTTCTAAAAACAATAGAAATACATCATTTCTACAAACAAATCTGGTTTTGTTCACATACTCTTCCTGTGAGAACTACAGCTATATTTGATTTAATTGTTAACACAAAAATCTTTTCAAATAAACAACTTTCCATCGTATTGTCACTTACAGTTTTTTTATGCTGCAATTTTATAACTTTTTGCTGTTAATTCTACAGTCATTTTTTTACAGTGTGAAACTGAAGCACTGTGGTTCTGTTTATCTGTCAAATGTTCATTGTGGTCAGTTTCAGATGCTGCAGCTCTTTCATAATTCATAGTTTCAGTTCTTGTTTGTTCAGTATTAATTGTCAGCCTTGTAAATCCAAGCTGGACTGACTGTACATATCCTGACCAAGGAAAATCAAATTCTCACTTTGTGCAGTAATCTACACCTGGCTTTTCTGCCTC
This sequence comes from Sphaeramia orbicularis, assembly GCF_902148855.1. Lineage (NCBI taxonomy): Eukaryota > Metazoa > Chordata > Actinopteri > Kurtiformes > Apogonidae > Sphaeramia > Sphaeramia orbicularis. The sequence continues at coordinate 40,190,253 of NC_043974.1, read as the reverse complement.
CATCCATAATAATATACATTATATAGACTAAATGTTGTCTAAAATTAACATTTATTTGCAACATAGTATAGCAAACTATCACATGATCAAAAACATTAATTTTGGCCAAAAAAAAAAAAAAAAAAGTCTCTGTTTTGAACGTCTGGGGTCACCAGAAATTTGTGATGTTAAAATGGGGTCAGGAGACAAAAAAGGCTGGGAACCAGTGCAGTATACTCAGCTGCACTGTGTAAAAACCTCCTGAGACCCAGGGAAGTAAAGGTTTTGGGTTTTTACATTAAAATAATTACATTAATTGGAAGTAGCATGATGCAACATTATCTTTCAGAAACATTTTTAATTAATTAATTAATGTATTTTATGGAATGTCCTTTGCAGTGAACTTTTTTTTTTTTTTTTTAAGTTAAGCTGTAAAACTCTTCTCCCCTACAAACAACAAAAATACATTGCTGGGTCTACAGACTCTACTGTCAACTTCAGCCAGATTCAGTGCAATACATTTTAACATTAAACAGTTGTTTTTTTTTTGTTTTTTTTTTTGGGGGGGGGGGCTTTTTTTGTTTTTAATCTCATGTTTTATTATGTGCATTATTTATTTATGGATATTTCTATATTTTTATATTGACTATTTTATTCTGTCTACAAGTATTTTATCTGTTTTTTTTACTGAGATCAACGCATCATCATTTTGTTTAAGTGACAAATAAAGTGAATCTGAATCTGATACGAGCCTTGTCTGATATGCTTACCTAAAATGGATGCATCTTAGTGAAACTTCATAAAAAGGCTTATTTTTTAATGTAACTGAGTGCTGAAGGTCCACTGGATATAAGCGGTTGTGATAAATAAAACACTATCAACACCGGGTATAACTTCAACAGGAGTCCTGTTTTTACGGTTTTTCTTTTCTCTATATTTTTCTTTACAACACAACACCAACATGCTTTATGAATGAGCATAGAATTGTGTGTTACAATAATATTGTATATTGACAACTATAAGGCATGCACCATATCTTCTATCAGCGTTGGCCAGTATTAGCTGGTTTAGACGCTCCAGTCCATTATTAAATTTCTTTCCTAGTTCGTACGTACGTAGTGATTGTAGACTCAAACTTCCTGTTATTGTCTTCAACTCACATTTGACTTTGTCACTTCTGTTTTCTACGATTTTAATTGTTTTTACACATGTGCAGACGTAAATTAATTAATCTGATTAACCTGTATATGTGCAGAATATTTGGGAGAGATCCAATTGTGTTAATCTGATTTATACTTATAATCAGATTACTGCTGTTATCTGATAAAACATATCAGATTATACTGTTTACATGATCGCATGAATAATCTGATAACTCCAGAAATTAGAGAATGATCAGATTTTTAGTGTGCATGTAAATGCGCTCACTGATGTTAGTGGCAGATATTTATCTGTCATGTTCTATTCAAGGTTCTTAAAATAGTAATAGTAATAAAATAGAACCTTATGATGACTGGAAATGACAAAATAGACTGTTGTGTGGAGAAGGGGTGAGATTAAATAAGTTTACACTTCCTCCCATTCCTTTTTGAATGTGCAAATGAAGTCAGTATATGCTGGTATAAGTTTTCATATTTTCTTGAAATCTGTTTTATTTCTATGCACGAAGGCAAGATTATTTTGTTTGTTTTGTTGCATATTCCAAATAAACTGAGCTGAACTGAAGTAACTATATATTTATTACAATGTGGATTTCTTTGCAAGTGGATAAATAACAACAAAAACATCATTATCAGTATTGGTTTTTGGTCCAAATTCCATTTTAAATATCAACATCAGTATCAGCTATGAATTTTGCGATCAGTCCATCCCTACTAGATATAATTTTACCTATGCCAAATTGGGTTTATAGATTGCCAGTGAGCCAGAATAGATTGAATTACATTTTGGGAACAGTAGGTCAAAGTTCAAATTTTTATGAATTTTTAAAATCTTTTTTTTTCCCCATTTACTTATAATGGGCAAAATTTCAAATATCTATAGCAGCAAAATTATAGGTTCAGCAGATACCAAATTGGGTTTATAGATTGCTAGTGACCCAGAATAGATGTCATTACATTTTTGGAAAGTAAATCAAAGTTTAATTTTTTCATGATTTTTTTTTTTAATCTTAGTTTTCCCCATTTACTTATAATGGGTGAAATTTCACATGTCTGTAGCAGCAAAATTAATGGCAGAATTCATACCAAATTTCATGCCAAATTGGGTTTATAGATTGCCAGTGACCCAGAATAGATGTCATTACATTTTTGGAAAGTAGGTCAAAGTTCTAATATTTTATGAATTTTTTAAATCTTTTTTTTTTTTTTTCCCATTTACTTATAATGGGTGAAATTTCATGTCTGCAACAGCGAAACTATCTGTGGAATTCATTCCAAATTGAGTTTATAAATTGCCAGTGACCCGGAATAGATGTGGTTATATTTTGGGAAAAGTAGATCAAAGTTCTAAATTTTTATGAATTTTTTAAATATTTTTTTTCTCCCATTTACTTATAATGAGCAAAATTTCAAGTGTTTATAAAAACATCAGTTTACTTCTAACTTGGCACATATGTAGATGCAGTTGATCTGCTGACATCAGCACATGCATACACATGATGACATCAGCTGGATCGATGCCAGAATAAACTACAGTACGTGGGAGGGGCGGGGGGTGTTGAGCCTGGAACCACCGGTTTTATGAATAAAATGAGGGCTCCATTTGAAAACCTCCTAAAATTGCGATCTTGTGTCTACTTCATTTTTTGGTCCACATTTCTGTTTTCAGTCTCAGCATGTTTCTAATATTTGTGCTTCATGTCGTGTTCTTTAGTGCCAGCTGAAGAATCCACATTCTTAAAGCACAAGCAGAGCCTTAACTAAACAGCCTGGAAAACAGACGGCGCTAAAGGAACGAGATCTGATCCGAGGTCAGATCGTCAGCTGTGATGGAGAAAGACAATCACCTCAAATTCTTTGGAAATGAGAAAGACACAATATCAATATCAGAGTAAAGAGAAAGTGAAGGGACACAAATATCCCCAGAAATGTTCATTCATATGAAACGAGTGCCCTTAAAGCTTTGAATAAGATACTTAAGACTCCAGCGAAATAACAAGTGACTCATATTTAGACGCACAAGGACATACTGCGATCATTGTCTTAGGCAAAATGATGAGGATTTTCTTTTCTTTCTTTTTCCTAAATGTTTTTCTCGACAGCTCACCTGTTAATCGCAAAAAGCACTTTGAAATCTCACTTTCGCTGAATATGTAATTAACTATTGTCGTGAGCGCAGACACTCGCCTTGGTAGTTCTTCACTAAAGTCTTAAAGTATGTGATGATTATAAAATATAAGAAGCTTTTTGCACAAAACCTTGCATTCATTAGCGGCAGGAAGCACTCTGCCGTGCATTAGCGCTGTGCATTGGAAGGGAAAAGAAGCGAAAGACAACTGTGATGGATTTAAAAGCAGAGTTTATCAAGTTTTTGAACTCGGGGGAAGAGTCCAAGGTTAGCAGACGGGCTTTGGTGTGTGCTGACTAATGGCCTCAGATCATTGCTTGAAAGTTATTGTGCGTACAGAGACAAACGAAGATGCCATCTTCTGTCCTTGAGGTGTGATTACTTTCTGTAAATCCACTGACCTAATCAAGGGAGATAAGCAAGCGAATGGCCACACCACAAAGGACGCTTTATCGCACCAAGGTCGGCTTCTGTCAAGTCAATCTGCGACGTTAGCGGCACAATGCGAAAAAAAAAAAACCCAACGTTGGAATGTTCTTGATGCATCTGCTGCTTGTTTCACATAATATCATGGTGTGGCTTTCTGAACGCGGGGCATAAATGCAGATGATGGAAGCGAAAAGGTGAAACAAGACGTGGCCCGGACGGACATTTACGGAAAAAAACAACAGGAAGAGTGATGACGTGTCCTTGAATCCGGCGCTAATAAAACACCTCCATTGAAAGCTTCGGCGGTTGAAAAGGAGATTTGGCTTGGACAGGCTATAGTCATCTGAGAAAAAGAGGAGGCTGCAGCAGCATGCCCTCGTGTTACAAGCATCTTTAAATTTATTGTGCACGGGAGCGAAATACAATGTGTCGGCTCAGCATCTTCTGTATAAATTGTATGCAGGGGAAAAGATTGATTGAGGTCCATAGAAATTGAAAGTGGACAGAGATGTGTTGTTGTCGCGGTGTCACAATGGCACAAAACACCGTTCCAGCTTTTGCTTTGCCTACAGTTCTCCGCTCTTAAATGCCTGTTTGTCCACATGTTCAACAGGCATTTAGAGGCCTTGATTCTGGTATTTTGCAGATGGGGCCCCTAAAAAACATCCTGACATGTTTTCACTCCTTCTTTAATAATGACGACGGTACAGGCTTTAGCACAACAATGCACGAGGAAACCTTTGGAATAGAAAGAAACCCACAAGAAAAACAGTCACAACAGAGGAAGCAGCAGCTGTAAAATAATACAAACGCACGAATCTGTTAAAACCCTGACATGTACTGTTAGCTTTTGTATTTAAAGATCTTTATTAACAGTGTACGAGTACATTTAGCGAACACTAGGGTCAACGTTTTAAGTGACATGTGAAGTGAATTTCCTAAAGATTAGAGGATTAGGCTTTAAAAAAAATGTATGTTCGCCATAAAAGAAAAGGATAGAAAAGATCATTATTGTGAAAACGGTATTTAACGGTTGCTTTTGAATTTGAAGACTTTAATTTCGGAGTGCTTTAAGTGTTTGGGTTTAAGCAACAAAAGCTCCGTGTTTGTGGTTACGAACAGTTCATGGTGGTGTTTAAATACATGGTGTCTTCAGAGAAACACAAAAGACCTTGAAGAAAAATAATAGCTCTTGGGATTTTAGTGGGAGCAGGGGTGTAGATATAGGTGGTGCAGGATGCAGGGGGCCATGGGGTGGGGGGGCCATTAGAGACAGCAGGCCCTGTGGTTTGGATTGGATCATAAAGATTTCAGTGGAAAAAGGTCATGTGGTCTGATAAGTCCAGACTGAGCCTGTTCCAGAGTGACAGATGCATTAAAAAAAAGATTAAAAAAAAAAAAAGGAAGGTGAAGTGATTACCCATCATGCCTAGTGCCTAAAGTACAAGCCTGTGGGGGCAGTGTTATGATCAGGGGTTGGTTCAGTTATTCAGATCTAGGTTCTGCATCATTATCTGTCCAAAACGTAGTGGAAATAAATGTTGTGACATTTTATAAATTCAACTAAAGGAGACCAGGGTCCAGCAGACTGTTAGAGTATAGGACCACATATACATATACATATACATATACACATATACATACACATATACATATACATATAAATATACACATACATATACACATATACATACACATATACACATACACATACATATACATATAAATATACACATACATATACACATATACATACACACATACACATATACACATACATATACATATAAATATACACATACGTATACACATACGTATACGTATACATATACATACACATATACATATAAATATACATATACACATACATATACATTCACACATACATATACATACACATATACATATAAATATACATATACACATACATACACATATACATATGCATACACATATACATATAAATATACACATACGTATACACATACGTATACGTATACATATACATATGCATACACATATACATATAAATATACACATACATATACATACACATATACATATAACTATACATATACACATACATACACATATACATATGCATACACATATACATATAAATATACACATCCATATACACATATACATACACATATACATATAAATATACATATACACATACGTATACATATACACATACATACACATATACATATAAATATACACATACATATACACATACATACACATATAAATATACATATACACATATGTATACATATACATACACATATACACATACATATACATACACATATACATATAAATATACACATACATACACATATACATATAAATATACATATACACATGCATATACATATACATACACATATACATATAAATATACACATACATATACACATACATATAAATTTCAAGGTTATAATAGTTTTGGGTTTTTCATTATAGTTTAGTTTTTAGTTTTGATTTTTTTTCTCTAATTCAGTTAGTTTCAATTCGTTTTTAGAGCAGGTTTGCTAGTTTTTATTAGTTTTCTTTTTTTTCTAAATGCTTAGTTTTAGTTTAGTTTTCGTATTAATTTTAGTTTTGTCGTATCTTTTCTCTTCTTCTCCGTCGTATTGAAATAAATCCCAGACAGGACTCTGCTGCGTTCTCCCAACTTCAGTCTCCATGTTTCCAGGTAGAGTTCAGACGAGAAGACGACTGGAAACCACAAGTGACGAGAAGTGACGGACCACGAAGGACCGTACGGTAACGCTAGCTAAAATTACTAGGGCAAAATAAATCACTTTCATATCAATCTGACGTTGACAAAAACGAAGATGAAGAGAATTTTATCCATAATTTTTATCTGTTTTAGTCAGTTTTGTACGTACACAATACAGTTTCAGTTAGTTATCCTTTTTTTTCTTTTAATTATAGTGTATATTTATTTCAGTTAACAAAAATGTTTTTTCAGTTGTAGTTTTTGTCATTTCGTTAGTTTTCATTAACAATAATAACTTTGATACGCATACATGTACATATACATACTGTATGCAATACACATACATATACACATATAGACAGACAGACAGACAGACAGACAGACAGACAGACAGACAGATAGATAGATAGATAGATAGATAGATAGATAGATAGATAGATAGATAGATAGATAGATAGATAGATAGATAGATAGATAGATAGATAGATAGATAGATAGATAGATAGATAGATAGATAGACAGAATATAAGAATAAAAATTCAAATACAAGAGCAAACACACTATACATAATAAATTTGAAGTAAAAATCAGAACTGGTAGAAAGCATGAAACCAAACCCAAACCCTGTTCTGAAGGACTTGATGATGTCATCTCCCCTTTGTCATGGGTTTCTGATGCTTTCCACTGACTTCTATCAGGGACCCTGTGCATTGAAAACAGAGGTCAGAACTCAGGACCGATCAGATGAATATGACCAAGATTCCAGGTTTATTGTCATCATGTGCACATAATGTCATCTTTCTTAGAGGTGGTTCTCTGCTAGATAAAAAAAGAGAGAAACTAGAAAAGCACTCAGAGAGCGCAGACCTCTGCCAAGGCAGATCTGACATGGGGGGGGGGGGCAAAGACCCTCACAAGAAAGTATCAACAATACAAACAGTAACAACCATGGTGATAATTATAATGGTAACAATAACTATAATCAGAACTGAGTAAAACTGGGCAGAAGAGAGAGAGGGTAAAAAAACAAAAAACAAAACTACAATAAAAATAAAATAAAATACATAAGACCTATTTAATGATGAATATAAGAAAAGAAAGCATGAACAGAATATCATACACCACGTCCACCCAAATAATAACACTGGTCTACAACAAATTTATTAAGTTTTTTGAGCTGATTTAGGATCATTTTGGTGTGCTGAATCCAAAAATCACATTCATTTTGCTCAATCAGGTCAACTTTCTGAACTATGCTAGATATTGGCTTTTTAACATTTTTGCTTACATTTATGGGCATTTTCACATCATATGATACAAAATTCTTTCATATTTCTTGCAATAAACGAGTTCTGAAGATTTTACTTTTGCCAATTTATGATTAATGGTTTTTTTAATATTACAGGTGAATGAAATGGCTTCAACTAGAAGATCTTGCAAAAATAAGCCTGACGTATTCTGCTACATCTGTGGTGAATACACCATTGTACCTAATGGGAATCAAGTCACAAGTTTCATAAAGTGTGCTTACCAATCTTATTTTGGTATTAATTGTTATATTTTGTGAGAAGATCAAATTTTTCAAAATCAAATTAGCAAAAAAAACCTGACCTGACTGAGAAAAACAGATGTCATTTTTGGATTTAGCGGTGCAAAATGGTCCTAAATCAGTTGAAAAAACCTAGACAACTTGCAAAAAACATTTTTTTGTAACCCAGTGTAGTATTATCTGTGTAGGCCTTCAGTGGTTAAATGACCTTTAATGTCTTTTTCTTCCAAATAAATAAACCCTGCTTTCATCGCCTCACACTCTACATTTCCTGCACCATAAAACCTGTTTAACCCATGTGTTGCCCCCACCGTCCTCTCTCTGTGCAGCCGCTTTCAGACCCAGTTTAGTTCTCAGGAATGCAGATGTGAATCTTTTCGGTGAGATTAAGCCCGACTCTTGTGTGAATTGTGTCAAAACATGCAGGGATCACTTAGTCCAGGAGAGCTGAGAGGGCCGGGCAGGCTGGGGGCCTCCGCTGAGCTGTCCGGCCCTTAAGGTCACCTGGCAATTAACCCCTGACTGCCACAGTGTACCCGCCCTACCTACGCTGATCCACTCTGCTGCTGCACTGCCTTCCATTAAACACACTCCAACTGTATCTGTTTGCATTGTTTCCTCTTTTATCTGTTCTAACCAGAAAACACTGGTTTGGTTTCATGTTTGATGCATTTAACCCATAAAGACCCAAACCATCCACTGATCTAAACTGTCTAACACCTGTTGATCCACTCATTCTATTAATACATGTAAATAATTGGTGTAAAATACAGTTTGTCATCTTTTTATGGTCATCAAATATGACCCATTTGGACGTTCAGATTCTCTGTACACTGTAAAAAAAAAAAAAAAAAAAAAAAAAATGTAAAAAAACTTTATTATTCCAGCAGCAGGGGTGCCAAAAAAAATACTGATAAATAACGGAAAATAACCATCTCATAAAAATACGGTAATTTTCCATAATTAAAATACAGTTTTTTGCCCTAACGTTACATAAGATTTTGCATATTTTTTGACTTTTTAATGTTAAATAAAGAATATTTACATGTATTAAAATAATCAAATTACCTATATATATATATATATATATATATATATATATATATATATATATATATATATATATATAATTTTCAATGAGACACAGTTGTCCAGTCCACTGATAAAAACTGTATTTGGACAGTTTATCAGTGCTTATACATGTTATACATTCACAAAACACATTTATTCAACATTTTTGTTGTGAAACCTGCTGTAATTCCACAAGATATTTGTCAATTAACAAACAAGTCTTGTTAAACTTACAGAACAAATACTTCCTTTATGGTTAATTGTCAGTAATCTTATCTCATTTTATTTATTTATTTATTTTTTTACAGTATTCAACTTTAAATTAACAGCTTAATCTCATAAATAGAAAAGAAATATTTGTGAAACTACGATACATTTGCAAATGTATTATGTATAATGTATAACTGTATTTTTCTGTCAAAAAAGAAAAAAAAAATTTAAAATTGAAATGTTTTTGTTATTCAGTTACAATTTTTTCGTGTTATTTTATATTTGACATGTAAAATCACAGTCTATTTTTGTCATTTCATTGATATTTTCCTGTATCTTAAAAGTACAGGAAAAATCTGTAAAATAAACAGTGAAAATTCTGTTGAATTACAGATTTATTTTTTTTTACAGTGTAGTTACCATGGGAACACCGTCATCTTCCACAATGTTGATTCACCAGTAAAACCTGTGCAGTTTGACAGATGACAGGTTGTAGATGCCTGTTTTTATCTTCAATTAATTATATATTTTGCTGAAAAAGTCACTTTTTCTTCAATTTTCATTTGTTTTTGATGTAATAACCTTCAAGTGTAATATCAGAATGATGAGCACATGATCAAATTAAATATAGGAAAATACCAGATTTTTACAGAAAAATTTTTGCATGGTCATCAAATATGACCCATTTGGACGTTTAGATTCACCGTAGTTACCATGGAAACACTGTCATCTTCTACAACATCGATTCACCAGTAAAACCCATGGAGTTGGACAAATGACAGGTTGTAGATGCTTGTTTTTTTGTTCAGTTAAAGGTGTGTTTTGCTGAAAAAGTCCCTTTTACATCAGTTTTCTATGTTTTTGATGTAATAACCTTTGAGTGCAATATCAGAATGATGAGTAAAGTACATGATCTGCAAATTAAATATAGGAAAATACAAGGTTTTTACTGAAAAAGTTTTGCATGGTCATCAAATGTGACCCATTTAGACGTTCAGATTCTCTGTAGTTACCATGGAAACACCGTCATCTTCTACAACACTGATTCGCCAGTAAAACCCATGCAGTTTGACAGATGACAGTTTGTAGATGCTTGTTTTTTTGTTCAGCTAATGATATATTGTGCTGAAAAAAAAAAGTCACTTTTTCTTCAGTTTTCTGTTTTTGATGTAATAACCGTAAAGTGTAATATCAGAATGATGAGTAAAGCACATGATCTGTAAATTAAATATATTTATTTATTTCGAACATGCAAAGAAACAAAATAAATTACAAATAAATTATTTTTTGCAGATCCTTTTCCCCTGATCCACTGCTTACATTAAATTAAATGTGTTCAGCATCGAGCATTCTCATTCTAACAAAACAATCAACAACAACAAAAACAAATCTACCATCTCAACTTAATATTCCTGAAGTATTTTATACTTAAGGCATTTTTTTAAACTTTGTCAAAGATGTGAATGACAAATTAATCATCAAGTCCATCCCATAATTTCACACCCACAACCCAAATACATCTAGACTCTACTTTAGTACATTAAAAAAAAAAAATACAAATACAAATACCTGTGAAATTATAGTTACTCTCTCTTAATTTAAAGAAATCTTGAATACTATTTAGAACAATATTACTTTTTACTTTATAAATCATCTCTAATATTTTAATATACACAATATCCTGCAATTTTAAGGTTTTAAGTTGAATAAATAAATTATTAGTTGCTTCAAAATATCCTACTTTATTAATTATTCTAATAAATAATAAAAATTAACTGGGAAGAAATTATCAATACAACAAAAAGAAAAAAATAATTAAATAAAATATATGTAATTAAATACAAAGTGTGAGCTATCTAATTAAAACAACATTAGTTCTCTAATGAGAAAAAAAAAAGCTTGACAAAATGAAAATAATTATTATATTGCAGAAACTGGCTTGAAATTTCTGTTTTCATTGTGTTCGTTTCCACAGCAACAGGAACTATTGTTGGACACTGTTGCTACTCAACAGTAATAAAGTGAAATAAAGTGTGATAAATTGTGTGTACATTTAGAGCAGGGGTGTCAAACTCATTTTAGTTCAGGGGCCATATCCTCCCAATATGATCTGAAATGGGCCGGACCAGTAAATTAATAACATAATAATATATAAATAATGCCAACTCCAAACATTTCAATGTCTTTTATATTGAAAAAAGTAAAATTACATTATGGAAGCGTTTACATCTATAAACTGTCCTTTTAAAATTGTGAACAACATGAACAACCATGAAAAAACTGGAAATTATCTAGAAAAATAAGTGCAATTTTAGCTCTATTTTGCCTCTGCTTATCATTTGTAAATGTGCATTACAACTTACAGATCACAATGGATCTGCAAATGTACAAAATATTTGAGTGACTGGCAGAATATTAACAAAATTACATTTAGTTCTCTTAGGACATCTCTAGTTTTTCATATTTTTTGTGAAAGGCTAGTTTGTAAATTTACACATTTTCATGGAATTTCAATTTTTTTACACTAAAACAGAGGAAAAATTTGGAATTGTCATTATTTGTAGGTTTTTATGGTAGTATTTGACTGATCTGACCCACTTGAGACTAAAGTAGGGCTTTTTATGGTCCCTAAAGTAAAAGGATTGACTGTTCATATCTTCAGTGTAATTTTTGCATTTCACAAATTCATCCCATGGACCACATTGGACCCTTTGGCGGGCTGGATTTGGCCCCCGGACCACATGTTTGACACCTGTGATTTAGAGGGACTTAAAATGTTATTCTCTTGTTGTGTTTTTATTTGTTTATTTTGCTTTCTGGTACTTTTATACTCCTGGAAAAAAAAAAACCTAGAAAAATTATAATTCATTGGCTCGTCCTTCCATCCATGTTTTCATTTTCCTCCTCCTCTCCTTCTTCTTCCTTCTCACTTCTTCGCAGACTGAACCAGTAAATTAATAACATAATAATGTATAAATAATGCCAGCTCCAAACATTTCAATGTGTTTTATATTGAAAAAAAGTAAAATTACATTATGGAAACGTTTACATCTGTAAACTGTCCCTTTAAAAATGTGAATAACATGAACAACCATGAAAAAACTGAAAATTATCAAGAAAAATAAGTGCAATTTTAACTCTATTCTGCCTCTGCTTATCATTTGTAAATGTGCATTATAACTTACAGATTGTGTTTTTATTTATTTATTTGGCTTTCTGGTACTTTCATACTCCTGAAAAAGAAAAAAAAAACACTAGAAAAATTACAATTCATTGACTCATCCTTCCATCCATGTTTTCATTTTTCTCCTCCTCTCCTTCTTCCTTCTCCCTTCTTCGCAGACCAACTAATCCCCCCTCCTCCCCTCCCAAACAACGCGACCCCTGACCCCGCGCACCTCTTTGAATGTCACATGATCATGCAGGTGTGGAGGGGTCTCTGCCCTGGCCGACCTCCAATTAGTGACCCTAATTAGTGGAGAGGCCCCCCTGATGGGCCACTGAGCTGCTTTATAGAAGGAGGGGGGTGGGGGGGGGCGGGTCTAGGGGAGGGGGGGGTGCAGCAGGACAGTGATGCATTCCTGAAGGTCTGTGCAATTCCCATTCACACTCATACTGTGCCTGGTAAAAGAAAAACAGAGGCAACATGGAGCTCAGAGTTCATTTGTTGATTCACAACAAACAGGTTTGGAGTGTTGATCTGGAATTGATCTGCAGCTCCGACTCATACAAACACTGGAGACATGACACTATGGACAAACATCAGCTGCACTTTTACGTACAGGAGGTAATGACGGACCCATAGCTACTGTACAGCACTTTATTTTACACACTCAGGTCCTTTTAGTCCCAACTTTTTTACACAAATATCTGTACTTTCTCTTTGAATATTAACAAAAGGCTGATTGCATTCATTTTATTCTATTTATCTTTTTTTTTTTCATCATTGCATCAAGATTAGTTTGAACCTAAATAGATGAAACAATAATACACATAGAAAATAATAAGAAATAAGACACCTTTAATATTAGGAAATTATTTAAGATACCCGACATGACAAGTATGATATAAATAAAGGAAAAATAAAGACAATAAAATGAAAACAATGTTAAAAAATAAAACAAAACAAAAAAAAATATAAATGACATAACATGGTAAAAAATAATCTAAAAGAAGAAAAGAAGAAGAAATAAGACACCTTTAATATTATAAGGAAATTATTTAAAATACCCGACATGACAAGTATGATATAAATAAAGGAAAAATAACATAAGACAATAAAATGAAAACAATGTTAAAAAATAATCTAAAAGAAGAAGAAGAAAAGAAGAAATAAGACACCTTTAATATTATTTGGAAATTATTTAAAATACCCGACATGACAAGTATGATATAAATAAAGGAAAAATAACAAAGACAATAAAATGAAAACAATGCAAAAAAAAAAAAAACCCAAACAAAACAATGTAAATGATATAAACATGGTAAAAATGATCTAAAACAATAAGAAAAAAATAAGAAATAAGACACGTTTAACATTCTTAGGAAATTATTTAAAATAACCTGCATAACAAATGCAATATAAATAAAATAATAGCATAAAAAGACAAAAAAAATGAAAACAATGTTAAAAAATAAAAAACAGAAACACAATAAACTATGTAAATGACATAACATGGTAAAAAATTGTATAAAAGAATAAGAAAAAAAGAAGCATTTGACATTCTCAGGAAAATATATAAAATACCCTACATGACAAATGTGATATAAATGAAATAAAAAAAACAGCATAAGAAGACAATAAAATGAAAACAATGTTTTAAAAATTTTAAATGATGTAACATAGTAAAAATTATATAGAAGAATAACAAAAGAATAATAAAAAACGTCTGACATTCTCAGGAAAATATGTAAAATACCCTACATGACAAATGTCATAAATAAAAGAAAAAAACAGCACAAAAAGACAATAAAATGAAAACAATGTTAAAAAAAAATTTAAATAACCACAAAAAAAAAAACTAGTGTAAATGACATAACAAGGTAAAAAAAAAAAAAAAAATAGACAAAACACAACAAATACAAAATTCACAAAAAGATGCGTCAAGAAAAAACCTTAAATATACAGAAAGATGAAGCTAACAAAAGTAATCATGTAAAAGCTATATGAAAAAACACATAAAAGACAACAGTCAAAAGGCAAAAATGTCAACAACAAATAAGGAGAAATTGAAAGACATAAAAGACTTAAAAAACTGAGGCAAAAATGTTGAAACCACTGACATTGTAATTCCCAGAATGGAGTTATTGTTTATTATTTTCAGTCTGTTTTTTGATTTGAAGTCCCAATGGTTTAAGTTTTCACATCATATTAATGGAACATGAGTTTTGGTTCACTTTGCAAACAAAGAAATAAGTCGAGGTTCAATCTGTGGGCATGAAAAGATAATAAATCAGACTGAGTTTTATTTGGAAATAATCAAGACAGAAATTAATTCTAAGTGTATAAAGGGAACATGGCCCCTGTCTAATTTATGCCAAAACTATTACCTAATAATAAAGTAGTGTCTGTGTAGAATGATAAAACCACATTTCAGGTCTTTTACTAAATAAACCTGAATGTAGACTACCCTCAGTGTTTGTTGTTTCTGCAAAACAGATGCACATATGCTGTAGAAATAGGTACTAGTTTGAATCATGTGTTAAGAGAGTAAATAATACTGGTTTGTCCAAAAAAAAAAAAAAAAGAAGGGGGAGGCATTAACTACCACAAAAGAGCCTTAGTGTGGAAGGCCTGAACAGACGCATGTTCATCTTTTAATTAAATGATAATTTAACCCATAAAGACACAGTACTACTTTTGTGTCAGTTCCCACATCAGTTTTTCTCTCCATTTAATCTTTAAATGACTTTTCACTTGGGATGTCTGATAACACTGGTCTACAATTTTTTAGAAATGATTTGCTTCAGACATTAAATGTGCTAAATGTTACGTATTTTAATAAGATTAATTGGAAAATAAATGACAAAAGTGCTGGTTTGCTGATGTTTAAGGTATATGAAAAAAAGTGTTATTACACATATGTATTGGTTTATGTACATTTATATAATAGTTTTATAAATCTTCCACTAAATAGAACCTGTAAAGTGAATGTATTCTAATGTGCAGACAGTGTTTTGAAGTAGATCTTGTAGCTGAGACAAAGATTCCTTTTGAGTCAAACCCATTCTCTCATTAATTCTTGAATTTCACATTTTGACCCAAGGCTGTATCTTGGAAACTTCAGCCACCCAGCATTTTTGACTTGACTTTTCTTTATCAGTGATTCATGTGGTGAAATTTCATTACTTTTATTCTGGAAGCATTTTCCTTGGAGACCAGTGTAATATCGGCCCACCGATATTATCGGCCCGATATTGGTAGAAAAATGTAATATCGGTGAATATCATTATCGTTTTTTTGGCCTATCATTAAAACCGATAAAATAATGCCTCGATTTCGCCGGCATTTACCAACGTGTAAATGAAGCATTGTTTGTAGCTGAAAGAAATGTGCAGTTTTCAAAACTGTTCAGTAGAGTTGCCACACTGTAACAGACTCATGGAGGGAGAGAAAATACATAAATATGGCATTTTTTCCACAACTTAAGTTGAAGTATGTATTCTTTGCGCAGACAGTGTTAACATTTTGAAAGCCTTGTTGCATTTGAGAATGCATCCAATGGGGCATCACAAGAAAATTAGGCATGATGTGTTAATTCCATGACAGGAGATATGTGATGTTACCTAAAATTAGTTTGATATCCCACATATATCGGCAGCGGTATCGGTAGATATCGGAATCGGAAATTAAGCGTTGAAAAACGTCGGCATATCGGTTTTTGGCAAAAAAGCCAATATCGGACATCCCTACTTTTCACCATTTGTCATATTATTCGCTGCATTTTGCATTTTCCACTGTAAATCATGTATGTAGCAGCTATTTGTCATCAACATTAAATCAACTTAAAGGTGACTGAACTTCAGACTGTAACAGAACTCAAATAACCACTAGATGCACCATGGGTTTGTGGTTTACGCAGTCAAAACACAATGTCCATATCACAGATGTAGTTCAAATGGTTTATTTTTTAAGATTTCACAGGCAAACGACAACTAAGGCCTTTTGTGATGTCTCTCCTGCTCATCCTGTCTGACCTTCTGTGTCTGGTAAAAAACCATAGGCCCACCCAGGTGCATGCTGGTCTATCTTTGTGCTCCCTATTCATCCCCAGGCGCCCACGGTCTAAACCAATAAGAAAACACAAAACAAAAAGGTGCTAAATACCAAAGAATGAAAACAATAACCTTAAAAAAAAAAAAAAAAAAATTAAACAAATCAAAATAAACAATTAGCAAAAAAAAATACTAAGTTAGTAAACAAAAAAGGTAAATTAACTAAACAAAAAACTAAACCGACAAATAGCCCCTACAATGTATTTTCCTGTATTTAATTTAAATGTTTATGAAGTTATAATAAAACAAAAAAACTGAAAAAGTGACTTTCAGCAAAATCTATCATTAACTAAACATAAAAACAAACATCTACAACGTGTCATTGATCCAACTCCATGGGTTAAACTAGTGAATCAATGTTATTTTTATTTTGAGTTTTCAGTGTAACTCATATTTTCCTACATTTACACTTTACTGATCATGTACATGTTCATTACAGCTCAGAGTAAATTCAAAGGTTATTATATTAGAAACAGAAAACTGTTAAAATCTTTCATTAACTGAACATAAACCCAGTGTGTCCATCCACTATCGATGATCCAACTCCATGGGTTTTACTGGTGAATCAATGTTGTAGAAGATCACGGTGTTTCCACGGTAACTACAGAGCCTCTGAACGTCCAAATGGGTCATATCTGATGACCATGAAAAGACGACAAACTGTATTTTACACCAATTATTGACATGTATTGATAGGATTAACAGATCGACAGGTATTAAAACATTTTCCACACACACCCTTTATTTAACCAGGTTAAAAACAGCCTCATTGACATTGCAAATTTGTTTTTCCAGAGTGACCTGGCCAAGAAAAACAGCCTAACACACAGTTTCTGACAAGATTAGACATTATCAACACATAATATAAAAACTTACAATCAATAGTGACAAGACAACCATTTGTGCAAGTTTAAAAACAGTTACAGTGACCAAGCTCAAAGATTTCACGCTCCTTTAAAATAGCTTTAACCTTTTCAAGCATGAATTATGAGAACCTTACTCAAGATTTTTTTTTGTGTTGAGTGTTTTTATTCCTCTTTATGCATGAAAAAACACAATAAGATTGATCTTTTTTTTTTATTGAGTTACAAAAATATCCACTCAGCTGGACACTATACGTTTAATGTTTGAAGCAAAGAAACATGCTTTTACCGACTGAAACTATGAAACATATTTTTTTAATGCTGCTAATCAGATGTTTTCTCATGTTTTTAATGTACTGTAAAATCAGTTATTACTCACTCAGATAATATACAACAAACTAGAAGCACTCGGAGAGCACAGACCTCCGCCAAGGCTGATCAGTGCCCCCCCCCCCCCCCCCCCCCCGTGGGCCCCCCCACCCCCGATCACCACCAAAATGTAATCATTTCTTCCTTATCCCATTTCCAACAAACCCTGAAAATTTCATCCAAATCTGTCCATAACTTTTTGAGTTATGTTGCACACTAACGGACAGACAAACAAACAGACAAACAAACAAACCCTGGCAAAAACATAACCTCCTTGGCGGAGGTAAAAAAAAAATTTGTTAAAAAAAAAAAAAAATTAAAAATTACAGTCCAATAACAATTAGCAATTAATTTACACTCATATGTTACAGCAAATCAGGTTTATCAAGAACAGGAACATTACAGTAATGCTATGAATTTCAGTGTATAGGATGGTGCATAAGGGTCAAAACAGAATTCAAAATCTCTGACGGGACATTTTAGGGGCAATATGACAGATTTGTGTTGCTAAATGACCCACATTTTTACTTTTAAATCCAGTTTTGCTATAGTTGGACCATAAGGGATTATCCAAAACAAGGAGCTACTTTATATTGAAATAAATGTTGGAATGGCAATCAATTAAAGTTCACTCTCTGACGGGACATGACTGTGTTTTGACCAGTAAGTGTCCGCTGTGTTGGCTGATATGCAAGTAAAACAACAAAATCCATGAACATACACGAGAACAGCTGTCCACTGTAGTGACCATTATGCATGAAAGGGTTAAATTCACCTTTTGTAGCAAGTTCAGATAGATGTAGTTTGTTTTGCAGGACGTTCAATGCAGGGGGGTGGGGGGGGCAGCATATTAAAACGCAGTCTGACCCAACTCTTGACTCGAGGAACCACCATCAGGATGTTTTTCTGCAAACACAGAGCATACTGTTGTTGGTTTTTCCACATATAAGCACAGAGGTGAGATGGGAGGAGCCTGAGAATACATTTATAAATGAAAATGAAGTGATGACACCACCTGTGAATGTACAGAGAAGAGAATCCAGCTGGAGTATATTTATGGGTTAATGAAAAGCATCAGGTGTAGGAGGAAAAAGGGTTAAAATAACACAATCACAACACGACACCATTAGTTCCAATACACTGTTGACCATTAAGTTGGAATAAAATACACTTGTACATCTTCTCATGAAATGATTGTGTTAATGTGATTTATTATTGATAGATAAAATGTAACTGGAGCTCATTATGTAATCATTACATCTGGTTAAAGGTGACTGTAGCAGCTTTTGGCATCAATGAAACAGCGTAGAGTTTCATCAGTGAACGCCATGAAACTAAAACACAAACATTTGTACATGCAAAGTCTACTGAAGTTACATTTTCTTTAAAAGCACAGACATTACTGAAATCAAACATATTACACATAATTAAAGTTATAATTTAATACACACATATTTCAAACAAAAAAAAACAAAACATGCCACTACTATTAACTACCACATACATTGCTCAATCGAATAGCAACAGGTACGCAAACCAAACTGGACAAAAAAAAAACATTCCGCATGAATATCAAGCTTGATATTTGTTCAAATATGTCAACTAAATCAAACTTACATGTTCTTTCAGCTCTCCTCACTCCTACTCTGCTCTGTGTGGCAAAACAGGTGTGTGTCAATCAGCCTGATTTATCCCAAAAGGGGGCGTGGCCACAATTTAAAAAAAAAAAAAAAAAAAAAGGGAAGAAAACCCAGCAGAAACCAAAAGAAAAAGAAAATCCAAAATAATAAACCAAAATAAAAAAGATAATTTAAAATAATAAACCAAAAGAAAAAAGAAAATCCAAAATAATGAACCAAAATAAAAAGAAAATTCAAAATAATAAACCAAAATAAAAGAAAATCCAAAATAATAAACCAAAATAAGAAGAAAAATCTAAATAATAAACCAAAAGAAAAAGAAAATCCAAAATAATAAACCAAAATAAAACAAAAATCCTAAATAATAAACCAAAATAAAAAGAAAATTCCAAATAATAAACCAAAATAAAAAGAAAATTCAAAATAATAAACCAAAATAAAAAGAAAATCCAAAATAATAAACCAAAATAAAAAGAAAATCCAAAATAATGAACCAAAATAAAACAAAAATCCAAAATAATAAACTAAAATAAAAAGAAAATTCAAAATAATAAACCAAAATAAAAAGAAATTCCAAAATAATAAACCAAAATAAAAAGAAAATTCAAAATAATAAACCAAAATAAAAAGAAAATCCAAAATAATAAACCAAAATAAAAGACAATCCAAAATAACAAACCAAAATAAAAGAAAATCCCAAATAATAAACCAAAATTTAAAAAGAAATCAAAATAACAAACCAAAATAAAAAGAAAATCCAAAATAATAAACCAAAATAAAAAGAAAATCCAAAATAATAAACCAAAATAAAAAGAAAATCCAAAATAATAAACCTGTCAGCCAGCCACTAACAGTGATTACTGATGTGTTTAAATAGAATAAACAAAGGAAAGCGTCTGAAACCAAACGCCTCTGTACTTTTATTGGTATTTGTTGAAGTGGATGCTGGAACTGTGTCCCACTGGTGCACAGTCATATGGGCCTAAGACTGTCCACAGCACAGCTTAATGTGTTTACAGTGTGTGGACTAAACACTGACAGGGTTGCACCAACAAACAGATTATTGTAATCAGTGTTTAGCATATAGCCAAATAAAGATTTAAGATTTAATCACGCAAAGCCCTGTTATAAAAATAAAAGCCCATCTCTGTTTAATAACGTACATGATTATCTGAAATAAATAAATAAATGAGTAAATAAATAAATAAATAAATAAATAAATGAGTAAATAAATAAATAAATAAATAAATGAGGCCTGGATTTGTGTGTTTCCTATGTGACAGTTTAGCTAAATATCTGGGTTGTTTATGAAAGCTCAACAGAGTAGATCTCCTTTGAATTTATTTATTTATTTATTTATTTATTTAACCCATAAAGACCCAAACAGCCACTTCTGACCACAATCACCTACTGATCTAAAATGTTTAATAATTTCTGAACCACTAAACCTATTAATATGTTAAAATAATTGGAGTAAAATACAGTTATTCATCTTTTCATGGTCATCAGATATGACCCATTTGGATGTTCAGAGGCTCCGTAGTTACCATGGAAACACCATCATCTTCTACAACATTGATTCACCAGTAAAACCCATGGAGTTGGATCAATGACAATGGATGACCACACTTGTTTTTACATTCAGGTATTGATGTATTTGCTGAAAAAGTCACTTTTTCTTCAGTTTTCTCTATTTCTGATATAATAACAGTCAATTTACTCTGAGCTGTTAGAAATATGTAAATGATCAGTGAATTAAATATACGAAAATACCTGATTCACATTGAAAAAAGTCTAAATAAAAAGGATAATATTACAATAAATGGAGAAAAAACACTTAAGATAGGTTAAGTATTGAGAAAAAACACAACTGCCATAAAAGTAGTACAGGGCCTTCATGGGTTCATTAAACGTGACAAAATTACATTTTTATTTTAATAAATCTTTATGAAAAACATTAATTAAGTTCTCTCCAGAAAAAAATAAGAAAGAGCAAACACATTTTAAACAAATTATTAGTTGATGAAATGATGTTACATTTTTGGGGACACCCTGTATTATAACCTTGCTCCGTAGTTACCATGGAAACACCGTCATCTTCTACAACATTGATTCACCAGTAAAACCCATGGAGTTGGATCAATGACAGTGGATGGACACACTTGGTTTATGTTCAGCTGAAAAGTGATTTTTTTTCTTCAGTTTTCTCTGTTTTTGATAGAATATCCCTCAACATCATGGGTTTTACTGGTGAATCAAGATGACGGTGTTTCCACGGTAACTACGGAGCCTCTGAACGTCCAAATGGGTCATATCTGATGACCATGAAAAGATGACAAACTGTAGTTTACACCAATTATTGACATGGATTGATAGGATTAGTGGCTCTAAGGTAATTAAACATGTTAGATCAGTTGATCCTTTTGGTCACTGGTGTAAATTAAATCATTTTTAATTAGCTTTATTGTTAATTAACCCATAAAGACCCAAACAACCACTGGTGACCAAGACTATCTACTGGTCTAAAACGTCTAACACCTGTTGATCCACTAATCCTATCGATTTCTATCTATCTCTGTTTCTGATATAATAACCTTTGAATTTACTCTGAGCTGTAATGAACATCTACATGATCAGTGAATTAAATATAGGAAAATACATAATTTACATCGAAAAAAGACAAAATAAAAAGCATAATATTACAAAAAATGGTGAAAAAAACCCACTTAAGATAGGCTAAATATTGAGGAAAAAAAAACAACTGCCACAAAAGTAGTACTGGGTCGTTATGGGTTAATTAAACATGACAAAATTTCATCTTTATTTTAATTAACCTAAAAAAAAAAAAAACCCCAAACAAAACAAAACATTAATCAAGTCCTCTCTCTTGATGCAGCTCTAATTACCATGACCTCCAACACAGCTCCATTTCAGTGTGTCCTGTCTTGTGTTAATTTAGCAATGACATTTTATTGGTAAACACGACAACCGGTGTTTTATAATCAATTTAGACACAATTAAAGCAGCTGTAAAAAGCCAATTAGTCGCGTTGTGTTGCTGTTGTCGTTGTCATTGGGTGTTTACCTTCACAATTTGTTCCAGTGCCGTCCAGCGTGCAGTTCCTCCTGCGGGGCCCTTCCCT